>NW_003302552.1:18548676-18562967 GCF_000004255.2 Arabidopsis lyrata subsp. lyrata
CATACGCCCCTTCCCAATCAGACAAATTTGTTTCTCAACCAGTCGAGGAATCTGAACCAGTCGATGAATCTGAATCATTCGATGAATATGAATCAGTCGATGAATATGAATCATTCGATGAACCTGAACCAGTCGATGAACGAAACGAGGATGGAGATAATGGTAGACAGACCACGTCAGTTGTTCTTCAAAAACTTGTGTTCATTGTGGACGAGGATGAAAAACCAGGAAATGCAGAAGATCCCGGAAATGAGACAGTTGCAGATGCATCTAAACCAGCTAAGGATGGGCCCAACGAATTAGCCATTTCTTCAAAGATGACAATTCCACACAGAAGAGATGGCGTTGTTTTCATGGGTATTTTGGGAACATACCGTCTCGTACCAGTAGTGCGGCTGAATCCATCTCTCTCTAGTGAAGATGAGATAGAAAATGAGAGGAAGCTACTATGTGAATCAGACACACATGCTAATATCATTAGGTACTATGGATTGAAGAAAGTGGACAATTTCTCCTATCTGTGCCTAGAAAGGTGGGTGTGCTGTTTAGATGATTTGACACGCTTTGCTAAGAAAAAGTTGCAAGAAGAACCGGATTCACTAGATGAGATAATAGATGGTCAGTTGTGGACAGAGATTGGAATTCCTGCACCTTTGATGATACAACTTATGAGGTATTTTATTATCTTGTTTGATGCATAATTATTGATATTATTAATTAATTGTTTGCTTTGTGATCCAGGAACGTAGTTTCTGCAGTGAATCATTTGCATAGCAAGCAAATAATTCACCGCAATCTGACGCCGGAAAATGTTCTTATATGCAAGGAGGGGAAGAAAATTGTTGCAAAACTGTCTGGTCTAGGCAAAAGCGCAGAGATTGGATTAACTTCCAAAAGTAAGTGTTTGATCAAACATTTTAGGTTTTAATTTTCTTTTTTTTTTGTTATAAAATTATATTTACACATTGCAGATTTTGGAGATGCCAATTGGCGAGCACCGGAGCAATTGAAGAATAGTAAGGAATCTGATTCTACTAACTTGTTTCAGCTGGGATGCATATTATTCTATGCGTTTACTGGGCATCATCCGTATGGAGATGAGAAGGTCCGTGGAAACAATATTCGACAAAGCTCGAGAGTGAAAGTGATTACCTCTCTCTTAAAGAATTGTGAAGCTGCATGTCTCATCACCAATCTGCTGGAGCGGAATCAAGGGTAATTTATTTGATTTAGATTCTAATTTAGATTTACTTGACAAATGTTGTTTCTAATTTATTGGTTTTGTGGGTTTGTATTTGCAGTAGTTGCAGTATTACTGCTTCCGACGCGGTTCAACATCCCTTTTTCTGGGATTCTGACAGGAGACGCAACTTCTTGAGAGACTCCACTGAGTACATAATGAATCTGGATGCTTCTGCTCAAGTCATAAAGGACCTGCATGCAAGAGTAGGGTGGAATTATGCTGGTTGGAATAAACTCCTGGATGCGGATCTTGTCAGTCACATGGTGGCCATGGGCGGTAATTACAATTACAACTACGTAAAAGACTTGCTAAGGTTCATTAGAAACGTGATTTCTCACTACAGAGAGTTTCCATCTGAAATCCAGGTTTGTCTTTCTCCTTATCTCATTTTGACATTGTCAGAAACACAAACTAAGTTTAGAAACTTTATCAGTCGATGAACCTGAATCAGTCGATGAACCTGAACCAGTCCATAGCATTCTCTGCACTCGAGGAAAAAAGTGATCTTAACAAACCTTGACAACTGAGGCGAAGTTTTCATCCAAGATGATGATGTCCGAACTCTCCTTAGCCACTTCTGTACCAGCTATTCCCATAGCAAGACCAATATCTGCCTGCAAATTCACTCAGAGAGTCCAACACCAATGAGAAAATGAACAAAAGTATATTTTGACAGAGTCACATAACCAATTGTTTTGAGAATTTCTATACCTCGTGCAATGCAGGAGCATCATTTGTCCCATCTCCGGTAACAGCAACAACATGCCCTTGTCTTCTCAGAGATTGTACCAGCAGAAGCTTGTCATTGGGCGATAATCGGCCCATAACCTTCACAAGTAAAGTAAACAAGTCAATTTCCATTTAGGCTGTTACTACTATATCATATTTACAATAACTGATGCATCTGATGTTCAGGGAGAATATGTGTATTAAAAGCCTGAAGACAGGCCCCACCTCTACATGGAATAAGACTAGGACATTCCAATTACATATCAACGCATTCAAACTAAGGAACTGGGAAGTAATGCTGTGAAAAGTACCGATATTTTGTCACTAATCTTGTCCCTTTCTGCATCGGTCATTGCGCGGAATGATTTTCCTTCAATGAGAGTGGGTTCGGAGGCATCCGCATCTGAAGTTAATATTCCACACTCCAAAGCAATATCCCTAGCAGTTTGGACGTTGTCACCAGTAACCATACGGACCTGAACATAAACAAATATCATTAAGTAATCATGCAGCGTTATTAACAGGCTAACAAATAAAATATTGCCATGGGCATTTCTGGCTCTTTAAAATATGATAGAACAAAAGAAGTACCTTGACACCAGCATTTTGACACAACTGAACTGAATCTTTGACTCCTGGTCTACAGGGATCCTGTGCACATTTCAACATTTCGATAAGAAACATTACCAAGTATATTGCAGGACATGACATGCGGGTGGTTGTCTGATATATAACAAAAATGTGCCTACAAATGCATATATGGAGTACTATGCAATGTGAAGTGAAAAATTGAAAGCGATCTCAAAGGACAAGAGCCACACTACCACAAAGTATATATTTGACTAATCCCCGGATAAACCACATTGTACATTAAGAACCAAATTGAAGTAAAACGTACATAAACAAACCAAATCAATCCTCACCTTTATGCCAACAATAGCTAGTAAAATAAGGTCATCCTCCGGGAGTACACATTTTTCCAGTTCTTCACCTGCTGGAACCTTTTCAGCTTCATAGGTTCCGAAATACAGTGCCTGGGAACATCAAAGAAATTGAGTGGGCTAAGCATCATGATAACCCAAAGATAAATCACAGATTCATACAGATATGCCCTATTTTTAGAGGGTTAAAGAATTGGACTTTTCACAAACCTTCTCTTCCGTCATTGGTGCCACATTACCATCCTCAATTACTAGAGTATTCAATTACCTTGGATAAGATTATCCTGTTTAAGGAAAATTTCCCTAAGCCTACTTTGACCACAAGGATTATACTTTAGGTTGAACTTATCAAAACGATGAAAGGTACTTTTGTCTGCATGAACATCCAAAAGGTCGACGTTCAGGTCATATCTGTGCAAAGTTCAAACAAAAGGAAGAAGGTTTATTTCTTCATTGTCATGGTAAAAATGGGAAAAAAAAATGCAATACAGGCAATCTGCGGTGCGCAACAACCAGGGGCTCCTAAGAGAGTAATCTAATAGTCTTGGAGCCATCAAATTCAGATTGAACTAAGTTGGGAATGTTTAGAAGTTGGAAATGTAATTACCCAGTCAGATCCAGGCTCTCAAAAACTTCTCTCAAGGTCAAATATGTTCCATCTCGGAATATTACAACCTGTATAGAGGAGCAAGAAATTTATCATATCAACAAATTATATACTATCCTAAAACATATGGTTTGCAATTGTTACCTCATCGGGTTCTTTCCGGAGCTTTGACTTGATAAACCTTAAAAGGTGTTTCTGGTTCATGCAAGCTGAATGATGCACATGAGTGTCGACTTTCCTAACGTTATAAAAATCACGATGTGGTGCACTTTTTTGAGCAAGAAATTCTTTATCCGCATTAAGCATCAAATGGAGATTAAATTTCTGAAACAAGAAAAAAAGAGTCATACTGTTAACCAGACCAAACTTGCTTCTTGACATTTTTTCTTCTCTAAATAAAACTCTTGCCTGTTCTAGGAGCACTAGTCGACGATGACACAAAGTCCGGATGTTTCCTGCAGCTATGACTTTGAGTACGTGATGCAAGTCAGTGAAAAACGCTGTGGCATCAGCTACCGGGAAGAGCTCTTCTTTTGCTGGGAAGTATGAAACAGAACAAGGGTCAGTTTTTCGAAAAGTAAAAGAATGCAACCAAATCAACTTTCATGGGTACAGGCAAAAGAAGCATTAGAATTTCAATACTAATGCTCTTACTATCTTTATTTGCAAACACGTGGACTACCCCATCTTGCATCTCAAAATAATGCTGTAAAAACAAAGATTGGAAAGTTAAATTCATCAATGCATGGTGTTTGATGCATAATGCATGGTGTTTGATGACATATATAAGGAGTAATGACTCACATCAGATTTTCCCTGAGGATAGTGTGCAAATGGCTCTGTATTAGGCTTTGGAGTACTAGGATCAGATATGACTTCTTTTTCCCATGGTGCAACTGTTTCTTGGAAGACATACCTCTTCCGCAGTGCAAGACATTCTTGCAGACATTTATAGGCTTCAACTTCATCGGATGTTGGCACCTCTAAACAGAACATATGTAAAATCTGAATAAGAAATGTGTTGAACTCTAATTGTTTCAAGCTATAATTCATAAACTATACTTTAAGGATTCCAATGGCTCAGCTCCCACATAGAGTAAAGCCTTAATTGACCCTTGCTTGTCTCACTTAAGACTAGTTATATAATTATCTGTAACTCCACTTAATTACTTGCCACTAGAAAAAAACTTTTAAACTAGTGGGACTTACGAAACAAACATGTCATGATTTGTAACAACATGAAAAGAGCACTAAGAAAACAGAAACCAGAAGTTAGGCAAGATGACAGAACGAAAAAAAAAAGTGACCATTCTTACCAAGAGGAACATTAAGACGGACAAAGGTCTCTTGCTCTGGCTCCTTACGAAGAATATCAGCGGCAATAGGATCAGGCTGAACTCCATGTAAGTCACCAGACACACTGTGTGATCGAATCATACTTGAAGCAACCATAGATATTTGCTCTTCATTGGCATCTACAGGCTGCAAAAAAACGTCTTACTTGTAACTCCACCCCATTCAATCACAAAACATGGATTTGAAATATGATAAAATCAAGAAACTCACCAATTCATTGTTACCATTAGCTTGCAAGTAGGAAGCATCTAAACCCTCAGTATTAGTCAAATTATCATCATCATCAGATTCTTCCACACTCTCAAAAGCACTAGCACTAGCAACAGGGGATTTCGGAGAGATTGGTCTAACAAAGCTTCCAGTTTTCCTGATACTACTAGCTCCATGTACTGAAGCTCTCCCTGAAAAAAACAATCACAGACTATCTATCAGCATCATCAAAGGATTGCAATTGGAATCAAATAGCACTAAAACAACACTAAACCCGTAAAAGGATCAATTTTTATAATCCAAAATCTAATCTGATCGATTCAGGTTTGATTCTCGAACCTTCAGATGGCGTATGAAGCCTCGGGAGACCAGGAGGGATTTCATCGACATAAACGTGACCGTTGCTCCGACCTGTATCACCACCGCCGCCATCGGTAAAAGGAGTGGCATCTGGAAGAGAAGCAGGACTGCGACCGTATTGGTCAATACCCTTCCTTCTAACCTGGCTCCGCCGTCTCACCAAGGTAGGATTTTGAGGCTCGTCTCCTTCAGGGTTCTCTTTACGCTCCTTACCACGCTCAAGGACTAGATTCAGGGCCTTGAAATGCATGAAAAACCCAGAAACAGCAACGAAGGAAGCTCCAAAGAGAGCCGCGAGGGCAAGTTGGTAAATATTGGGTTCCATGAGTGACAGACACAATCAAAATCTGTGTGTGAGCTCAGGTCAGAAGAGAGAGTAAGACCACGATTTCGTTTTAGTGGCGATGGTGGGAGGTCAAGGTATCGTTGATATTTATAAGCCCACCGAGTGAAACCACGCCACTTGCAAAGGCTGGGTCTTTGAGAAAAGTTGAAACCTTTTATGCCTAAAAAGTAAAAACTAAAAAGTGTTGATAATTATAAACAAATAATTTCTTCGTTAGTGTTCAATTATTTCAGACACCAATTTTTGTTTTTATCTGTCCAAATTTTATTTTATTTATGTTTTGCTTTTATACGTGAAACTCTTCATATTTTAGAGTTTTTTTTTAAAAAAAAGGTTTTCATTTACTTATAAATATTGTACAAAATATTAAACGGAAACAAAGTTTCTTCTATATTCAACATTGACACTTACCAAGGCTCTTACCAAAAAAAAAAAAAAACATTGACACATCACAATCCCTAATTCTAAGAGAATAATAAGGTCAACACTTATCATTTTAAGAAAACTAGGTTTTGGGCCTTTTGGGCCTTTGGCATTAAGGGTGAATTAGATTCTCAAGAGAAGTATAGGTCTTAATATTAACTTGAGCCCAGATTACATATTGTGTTCACATTGGTTATTAACTTATTATTACTTATTAGCCAAATGACTTGAAGAAATTACTTTAACTGAATTTTAAAATGATCACAACTCACAAGCTAGTTTGTTCACGAACTCTATGTTTTCATTGTGAAGCATCATTTCAACAAAATTACAAATGGTTGTTAACTCCAAATACACCCCAAAAAACTGAAAAGTGAAGTTTTACCACCTATACAAAACACAAATAACTCATGCATATCTCTAATGTCACAAGGAAAACAATACACACAAAAAATAGCAAAAAGAAGAATAAGAAAAATCATAGAACAATGGTGACACCTCTAGCACCATGAACATAAGAAGGATGTGCAGCTTCTTGATCTCTCTCAACTGTTGCACATGCCTTGTAGCATCAAATTTCTCTCCATCTCCCCAAAGAGCATAAGCTTCTTCCCCATGCGCAGCGTCGTCTCCAATCCCGAGCTCTTCCTCAGCCATTCTCAATGGTATGAACACCCTAATAGCGAGTAGTATGATAGTCGTCGACACCACATTCCAGACGGCAATGAAGGCAGCTCCTGCCAACTGTTTCAAAAGCTGTTTGCCGCCATTGCGGCCGTAGAAAGCTCCATTGGTCTCTGGGAGAGGAAGTATCAAGACGCAGAGCTCAGGATGTGCAAACAAACCTGTCATTATTCCACCAAGTAAACCGGCCACGGCGTGTGTGTAAAACACCGCTAATGTATCATCCACCTGTTTTATTTTAATCCAATCAAAATATTACAGTTCAAATCATTCTTACATAAATCGATGTTACATAATCAACTTCAATTTGTTTATTTTTTGTTGGTTATGAAATTAAAGTGGGATTTATGATCTAATTTACCTTTTGAAGGAGAGCGGATTTCTTGTGAATGATCATCATAGAGGCCCATGGAACTGTTCCTGAGACTATTCCAACTATTATAGCAGCCCATGTTTGGATCAACCCTGCAATATATATATTTCATTTGTCAGTATAATAAATTAACCATGCAATATTAATAAGTTTCCACATAATTTAACTTTAATCATTAATAAACTTAGAGTAAACAAAAAACTTGAAAATAAGATGATTGAGACCTGCTCCGGGAGTGACGCCGGCTAGGCCAGTAACCATGCCTTGAATTGCTCCGATGACAGAAGGTTTGCCAAAGAAGATGACATCAAGTGTGGTCCATACAAGGAGGCTTGTGGCGGCTGAGAGGTTGGTGTTTAGCACCGCGATAGAGGAGGTTAAGTTGGCGGCGTAAGGAGCACCACCGTTAAATCCGGACCATCCCATCCATAGAAGCCCAGCTCCGGCAAGCATTAATAGAACATTGTTCGGTGGGAATCTTTCTCTGTCAGCCTTAGGCCTTGGTCCTACCTATAATAAGATCATGTCCACAAATCGTATTTAATCTAAGTAATAATCAAATCGATATCAACATGGTACGACTCTTAATTTCAACTAGCTAGTGTTTGCTTTTTAACTAACCATTTTTAGTTTCATTTTCTTCTGCAAGATTTTATATTTTTATTATGTGGAATATTATGTCGTCGTCAGTGGAATTGACTTGACTTTTACCATTTTGCTTATGTGCGACAAAACGCAGAATACAAGAAAAACAAATTAATTAGTTTATATTTATAAGATATAAAATGTAAAAACTGAACCAACCTCAATTATTTTGTGAATTTACTATTAGGCAAAAATTGATATTTTCAGTTGAGTGAGATCAATATTGAAGCGTTTCTCCCGCGTTATTTTATTCTCTAGATGCTTATTCAAAGATGATTGATTACTCTTCTCTAATTAATTATCTAAGTTTCTTATACAAATACCTCAAGATCGTGTTGTCAAATCCTAAATCGATTTGATTTAATTTTTCTACTACTTGGAAATTATTTACCTTTTGTTAGTGGACCAATCAATCATCGAACTTATTACTTATCTATATAAACTATGGGCCTTAAATACGTAATCATATCGAAAAAGCAAAACAAAACTTGGCAATTAAAGACCAGTCTACATCGAATTATTACTTGGAACTTTTTCCGAGACTATGTCATCTACCGACTACCGTACATTAATTTAATTCCAATATTTTCAACAGACATCAATATATAAAAACCATCTTATTCTTCAATCTTCTTATTTTATTTCTAGTAATAATAACCAAATATCAAATAATAGCCTGAGAATTTAAATCCAAGCTTAGTTTC
Organism: Arabidopsis lyrata subsp. lyrata; assembly: GCF_000004255.2. Lineage (NCBI taxonomy): Eukaryota > Viridiplantae > Streptophyta > Magnoliopsida > Brassicales > Brassicaceae > Arabidopsis > Arabidopsis lyrata. The sequence continues at coordinate 18,557,298 of NW_003302552.1, forward strand.
CCTAACTAAATAAACTAACCTCTAACAACTAAAGAAACTCTGAATTTGAAAATTTCAGATAAACGTACCCAGTAAGCGGCGACGAATCCGGCGACACCGGAGGAGAGATGAATAACATATCCGCCGGAGTAATCAATAACTCCCCACTGATACAGAAACCCACCTCCCCAAATACTATAAGCTCCAACTGTATAGCTAAAGATCAGCCACAATGGCACAAACGCCATCCAAGCTTTAATATTCATCCTCCCCAACACCGATCCCGCCACTAATATCGTCGTTATCGCCGCGAACGTGAACTGAAAATACACCAACGTCGCCATTGGAAAATAAGGCGCCGGCACATTACTGTTTGGGATCTGTTAAGAAACCAAAATTAAAAAAAAATCAAATCAAATTCTCATTCAGGCATTTTATCGAACACTTTGTGTGCAAATAGCCAAAATTCAAAACCTTGGCTTGTTCCTTGAGGTATCCTTGGTCAAAAGCTGGACCACCTTTGCCCCAAAACGGCAAAAGCTCATCTCCAAAAGCCATTTTGTAACAGAGGAGGACCCAACAGAGAAGAACGGCGGCGAAAGCATAAAGAGCCATAAAAGCTGAATTTACAGCCCATTTCTTCTTGACGATGGAGGCATAGAGGATAACAAGACCTGGCATACTCTGTAAACCAACCAGAGTCGCCGCCGTGAGCTGCCACGCGTTGTCTCCTTTGTTGAGCCATTCAGGTACCGCCGGCAAGCTTGGATCGTAAGCTCCGGCCATTTTTTTTTAATTCTCTCTCTTTCTCTCCCGGAGTTGATGAACTTTTTTTTGGATTTGTGATGTTTATAGTCAATGGTACGAATTTTTGTGTAGGTGTGAAAACCTTTAATTATAATAATGTGTGTAAAATAGACAAGACACAAGTTGGGTTTGGTGTTTTGTTTGTACATTTTGATGGAGAAAAGTCTTCGAAGGTTTGATGGATATGTTTCTCATTCTTCAATTCTAGTCTTGTTATTTCAATGAAGCTTCTTAATTTCTTTGTGTAAATTACTAGGAGAATTAAAAACATACTATAAGACAATTTAAAAGACAAATTTGGTATACAAAAAAAAACAAACAAATTGGGATAAGATGTGGACCTTGATTTTTATTGATCATATAAGTCATTGCAAATTTAATATTTTTTTAATTGAGTTAAAATAAATCATTCATATTATTTCTAGGATAAATATGTTAAGAGGACTTTTATCTCGTCGTAATTGCGTGTGACAAGGAGATTGATCCGTGTATTACAAGGACTAATTTGGCAAAAAGATTACCTGCTTCATATTTTGTTTTTAATATCATAAAATGTAAATAAAACGGGTACAGCATAAAAAGTTATGTTTACACCCCCTTTTACCACTAGGAGACTTTCATTTCATGCATTTGCTCTCAAGGCAAAAGAAAAAAAAATTGTATATTTCAAAAATTAGTTAGTTTGGATGCTGAAGTGGAGAAGTTAATCTTCCCTTACCAAAAAAAATTGACTAGGTATGTAGAAGTAGAAATCTGTACATACGGCCAAAATTTTGGGTACTTTCGTTCGTCAAATTTGATCGTGCGGCCATGTTTAATACTGAAGAAGTTGACCAGGTACACATCGAATGTTTAAGAAGCAAAGATTCCATTGTTTGTCTAAATATTGATACTGTATCAGTGTATCCAATCAAACATCCGGAGATCCCAAGGTTTTTTGTTAATCTTTTTGGAAAATCAAAATTGATATGATACTTGGTCGAACGTTGTATTTGGCACGTCGAATCAAAATTATACAACAGTTTCAACTCTCAACCTTACTATTAACGACGTCATTATCATATTGATATATATGTATATATATATAGGTGCCACCATATTATACAATAAATTAAACTATTAGAGATTCAATAAGATCCATGCTCTTAGATTGATTGAACGAAAATAATTACCGAGTCATGGGTCAACCAATTTTACACAGTTGAAATAAGTTCCCTATCAAATACTATTAAACATATACAATAAACATTTCACGAGATAAATTTACATAGAATAATAAACTCAAAAGATTTGATGATTTGTGACCTTTTGCTATAGTTTTTTGTACTGCGATCTTTGAAAATAACCCCTTTTAAAATATATTTTACAAAAAAAAGTGAGTTGTGTCGCATTGTTTAAATATTAATCCTGTTCATAGTAAAACCTCAGAAATTTTGGCTTTAGATTTGCAAAATGTAAAAATGTTTCACTATGTTTCTAAAGAAGGGTGAGAAATGAGTGAAGATGGATTTTGGAAAATATTAAAAACACCATCAACCGTAACATGTTGTTGGAATTACAAAATTGGATCCATGTGCTGTTTGGATAATTACGAAACCAAATTTTTTGTACTATTTACGTAAAAATCTCATATATAGATGAACGAACACCAGCAGAGATACTCTAATCGATGTATACAAATTTACGTAAATTTGTTGTATATATATAATTTTCATATAGTATATTGCTATGAGAGCTAGACAGACAAATTAAAGATCGAATCACTATGATGTGGCTAGTAACATAAGTTATATATGTGATGATACAAGTTGGCGGTATCAAACAAACTCAAGACCGTTAATATAATCAAACATTTTTGTTTCCTTTCTAATAATTAAGAAAATACATAATTAATGATAAACAACAACGACACTGAATATTAAGATATCAGTAAGTACCTCAAGATCTCACTTAGAATTTGTCTCATTCTTAAATATAATTCATAGAGTCAGATCGAGAGTACTTGCCTGACCAATCTTAACCGTCCGATCCTCTTCATCTTTCTTGATCAGTCGGCTCTTTTTCCACGAAGACGACCCTGGACATAGCGACAAGGACAACGTTTGATCCGTTGTTGTTGTTGCTGTTTCTGTCTCTTCCAAAATTGTCTTCTCGGGTTGTCGTAGCTTAAGAGATAGATCAAGATCAAGATCGATGCTCGTACTTGCGTTTCTTTTGCCTGTTGTCTTGCTAAAATAAGCATGATTAGTGCTCTCTTCAACACCAATATGGAACTTTTGAAAAGTTCTTGAGTGTCCTTGCATGCTGTTGAATGTGACTGGATTGGTCCGTTCTTGATGATCGTGTCTTAGTTTCGGTAAGTGATTAGAAATTGAAGAAGAGTAGATATTCTTGAAAGACCTGTTGTTAGTCCAATATTCACTACCACGGATGTTATTGCTAACCGATGAGCTGCGGATTAAACCGGGCCTAATTTGTTCTATCAAACTCCGGTCTGTTCCGTGAGAGCTAGAGTTCCACAAAGAAGCATTTGAAAATTTACTTCCATATCTACAAAAAAAAAAAAAAAAAAAAAAATTGAAGACTATTAATTTAGATTATTAAAACGGAACATCAATCATATTAAAAAACACAAAAGATTTAAAATTTGCAAAAAAAAAAATATAAAAAATTATCAACCTGAATGGAGAATCATAGTTACGATTATAGCCTCGGAACATCGGTAGCTGACTTAGTTTATAAATATTTCGATCTGTGGAAGTCTCGAAGAGATGTTTGTGATCAGCTATAGCTGCCAACAATTTAAACCCTACTTTAATTTATTGGCATATACATGTATAAGCTTGATAACTGATGAACTCAAATAGAAAGAATCAATACCTTGACCTTGATCATCTATCTTCTTGCTTCTGTACATCTAAAATTTTCCAATTCACAATTTAGTAAGATTTTTTTTCTAATTTCAATGATTCTTTCATACAAAATCAAAAAATACAACGTATAGGTACATCTTAGATGCATATATGTAGAATATAAGGATGTGTATATAGATCAAATACCTGTAGATGGCTCTTGACATGAGCAATACTAAGCCCTTTGATGTTCATCATCTGACGAACCAACTTTGGAGTTGCTCCTATACATAACAAAACACAAGATCATAATAAAATAAAAAGGAAAGCTACTGAGATTTTGACCAATAGTTAACCTAAGAATAACTAAGAAATTGGTTAAGCTTTTATATATGTGTGGAAGAGGTGATGAAGGATGAAGTTAGTAGTTACGGACGTACTTTCTTGACCTCCAAGCCTCTCAACCGCGCGGACAAAGCGAAGATGAAGATCAGGAGTCCACCGTAGTCGAGGGACTTTAGATCTCACATAAGGCCTAACCTTCGTCTTCTTGTCGCTCTCTTCCACTGTACTATTGCTTGAAACCTTACTCTCTTCACCTTCTTCTTCTTCCTCCGCCTCCTCCTCGTCTTCTCTGTTAGTCTTCTCGCCTCCCTCCATACTTGGAATCATTTTTACTTCTTATTTTCAGGAGAAAAATAGAAAGTATATGGTAAAGGGAGATATGAAGGTTCTTGGCGTAGCTAGATAAAGGTTTTGGAAGAAGTGGATAGATCAGATCCTTTGGTTTGACATGAAAGAGATAAAAGACAAGATGAATTCTGCTTAGTTCAAAGCATGGAGATTTGTCTGTGTCGATGAGAAACCCTAGATCAAGATACACTTATGATTCTCTCTCTCTTCCCGGAGCATGTAGACAAACCCTCACCTAAATCTTGTTGCATATGTTAAAAAGTGTTCTTTTCTGTTCACAGCTAATTGATTTTGGCTCTTTTCTTCTATAGACAGCTCTATATATAAATAGTTGTATATTTTAATATATGTATGCATATTAATATATTAAGCAATGGAGGGAGAAAACTACTATTATTATAAACGAGAAAAATTGTTATTTATGCCCTTAACATGCCAACAAATTACAAGTAACACTTATTTTATATTATTGTTCACCAAGGCTAAAAACGATGAATGTGATAGAAATTAGGCTATACTATATAAGCTTATTCTTAGTATAGTCTTAGATTGCCTTAATTCGTCAAAGAAACATTTCGATTACAAAGATCGATATAAATAAAATTCATGTATCGGAACCAACAGCCTATGAATGACATTAATTAGTATAACTGTTATTTGCGTTTAGAAGAAAACAAAACACGAAGAATTTTAATTTTTATACCGTGATGCAGTTTCTAGGAAAAATAATTAAATACTAAATCGAATCCACAAAATTATACTAATATACATCAGAGTAGTTTTGTCGGAATTAGTATTTGAACTTGAAAAAAGACTTTTGTCAATTAATGTTCAAAGTCATTGAAGATCTTTTCTTAAGTCCTTCGATTTAAATGTAATTAATTTTAACTTAACTTTCTTTTCTTTTCATCTGTTTTTTTTTGTTGCAAATTTATTTTGATCCTCAATGATTTAAGAGCATCCACAGTAGAAATTTCTCACCAAATCTTTCAATAATATTGAAAAGAAAAATAATAAAAAAGAAGAGTGAAAAAAGAGAATCGATTCTCAAATGAGAACATAACCTCTCTACAGACTCCTTTCACACATCGCAATATTTGATTGGGTTTGATATTTTTTTTTACTTTTTAATTAAAATAACAATTAAATTGTATTTAAAACAATAAAATGATATTTTTATAGAGTCTCTACCACTGTTGATGCTCTAAAGGATCAATACATGACATTAATAAATTTATACAAAATATTAATTTATCTAAGTGAACTGTCTATACAAGAAAAGAAGTTTTGTAATTAAAATATTTTTGATCCTTCTCTCATTTCTATGTAGTGTCCCGTA
>NW_003302552.1:18563067-18573466 GCF_000004255.2 Arabidopsis lyrata subsp. lyrata
TCGATTACAAAGATCGATATAAATAAGATTCATGTATCGGAACCAACAGCCTATGAATGACATTAATTAGTATAACTGTAATTTGCGTATAGAAGAAAACAAAACACGAAGAATTTTAATTTTAATACCGTGATGCAGTTACTAGGAAAAATAATTAAATACTAAATCGAATCCACAAAATTATACTAATATACATCAGAGTAGTTTTGTCGGAATTAGTATTTGAACTTGAAAAAAGACTTTTGTCAATTAATGTTCAAAGTCATTGAAGATCTTTTCTTAAGTCCTTCGATTTAAATGTAATTAATTTTAACTTAACTTTCTTTTCTTTTCATCTGTTTTTTTTTGTTGCAAATTTATTTTGATCCTCAATGATTTAAGAGTATCCACAGTAGAAATTTCTCACCAAATCTTTCAATAATATTGAAAAGAAAAATAATAAAAAAGAAGAGTAAAAAAAGAGAATCGATTCTCAAATGAGAACATAACCTCTCTACAGACTCCTTTCACACATCGCAATATTTGATTGGGTTTGATATTTTTTTTTACTTTTTAATTAAAATAACAATTAAATTGTATTTAAAACAATAAATGATATTTTTTATAGAGTCTCTACCACTGTTGATGCTCTAAAGGATCAATACATGACATTAATAAATTTATACAAAATATTAATTTATCTAAGTGAACTGTCCATACAAGAAAAGAAGTTTTGTAATTAAAATATTTTTGAATCCTTCTCTCATTTCTATTGATGTGTAGTCATATAGATAAATTCTGGCATTCCAATATTAAGTTTATAAAATTTATTTTTAATATCAATCTTTTAATCTTCTAAGAAACTCTTTAGCATTTAGAAAGTAAGGAATGACAATATTAAATAATATATGGATTAATGGGTAGATAAATATATTTATCTTTAAAATTGGTTGATGAGATTATGAGGTGTAGCCGTATAGGGTTTGCATGGAATTTAATGCTAAAGGCAAAAAATGGAAGAGCGAGAGTAGTAGATAGACGAATAAATTACGATTACAAGGCGTGTGACTGCTCAGCTGTCTTTGATGTAGACCACATCATCACACACACCTCTTTCTTTCTTTCTTTTTCTGTTTTTTGTTCGACGAGAATCACGGGGCATTGCTCCTCTCTTACCCAAAATTATATATATATATATATATATATATATATATATATATATATCTTTTATGTCCCTTCGGGGACATCTGATAAAATTAGAACGATACAGAAAAAAAAAATATATATATATCTTTTATATGTATTTTGTAGATCCGTATGAGAGAATATTAGTTATGTTTAAAGTGGTCCTTGCTTGGTTTACGTTACATATCCGACCCCGTGAAGCGATCAATTGCGTTGTTAATTAGTTGAGCCGTTTTCTACATCAATCGTTCCAAAAATGTGTGATTTTTTTTTTGCCAAAGCTCCCAAAATACGTGATAATAATATATAGTTATAAAATTTAAAACCGTAAGTTTTTTGGTGCATCACAAAAACAATATATTAGTTTTCCAATTGTATATCTACTATTGATTCGGGTACACCGTACCATCCGATAAATTTCGTTGCTGAATTAAATGGCGGTTGTGAGTTCATGAGATTAATCTATAGGCTTTAGTTCAGATTTTCCAGTTAGTAAAAAAAAGTTCTGCTAGCCAAACAAAAAAAGTTGTTGAGGAGAGGAAATTGTAAGCTTTGATGAAGTTGAAAAAAGAAGAACTTTGTCATTCCCCCCACGTGTAAAGAGACTTGCCATCGATCCTTCACAAGCTTCTCGTCACCACTCCTTTCTTCTTTACACTTAACTTCCATCTTCCTTCTGCTTCTACACGTCCACATGCAATTTTGCACCGAGATCCTATTTTGTGTCCTTCATTTTAAAGGGTTTTAAAAGATTATATTTAATTAGTTTATAAAAACATGGAACTGGATGGTTTGTGAGATATGGCATAAAATTAGACAAAAGGGTCCATTAAGCCTGTGAAAAAAAAAAAAGACTAAGAGACGATCATAAGACCATCTTTATCGGTACAGATGTACCAATGATCTTATGAATAAAAAAATAGAAATTAATGAAAAATGGGTCAAGGGCATATAGAACAGGTCTCGAACAAGATCTGTTCTTTCGAAGGTCTTGCGCCAGGTGGCGAAAGGTAAGTGAGTAACAATTTTTTAAAAAACCAAAAATATTTTCATATCTCACTCTCTCTCCACCTATCATCATATTTTTTCTATCTTTTTCTCTCTCTTACCTTATTATAATACTATTATAATTATCATAAGATCTATCTTTAAAGATATACTCATAAATATGCCCTAAGAGTTAGGTGTGACCTGACAAGATTCTTTTATACACCCGAACCCGACTTGTGAACTGTGAAGTCAACCTCTAATTAACAGTTATTTTTTATTCCTACAAATACGGATCCAACATTATTCTCAACTAGGATTTAACCCGCGGTACACCAGTGGGCAAAATTGTATTTTATGTATTTTATATAATAATTTATAATTTATTGTATTTTTAAATTGATATTATAAAAAAAATCTCATTTAATTATTTTATATTATACTCTCTCCGTTTCGTTTTAGTTGTCGTTTAAGGTTTTTGCACATAAATTAAGAAAATCATTAAATTTTTTGTTTTATCTTTTATTAATATATTTTATATTTTTTTATTGGTCAAAACATTAAAACATTAATGACAAAACATGAATTTTCACCAAACATTTGCATTGAAAACCTAAAACGACAACTATTATGAAACAATATTTTAATCCTAAAACGACAACTAAATTGAAACGGAGGGAGTAATTAATATAGTTGAAATATGTGTACTTAGAAGATTTGTAGGTGTATAAATGATAGTGTTAATATTGGCAAGTATTTATAATCATGAACTATAATAATAATTTGATATTATTTTGTATCAAAAAAATTTACCCCGCGGTATATTGCGGGTCGATTTTTTAAACTAAAATTTTTAAATTTTAAGTTATATTTTTTTTGTTAATATTGTTTGGTTTGTTTAATATTTAAGATTATATAACTATATTTTTATTTTTAATTTTAGGTTTCACCCGTGGTATATCGTCACGTATTAATATCGACTCAAATCCGTCCCATCATATAACCCCGTTTTGTATTCAGAATCATTTCGGACCTTTTTATAGCGTGACTCTGAACCATTGTCCAATTTTTAAGCAATATGCGATATTGTACACATATTTTTTCTTTATCGATTGAGTAATATATGTCCGTTTTTAAAAATTTAAATCACATTATATGCAGAAAAATCTATTATTTTATTAATTATATGTATTTTATATAAATCCAGAATAAATTACTATAAAATCATATAAAAGTGAAAGAATATATTAATGTTTAGGTTTGGTAGAGATGTTTTAGGAAAATTTAGAAACGAAATCAATTTGTTACCATAATGGCATTCTCTTGTAAATACTTCCCAACTTCAGGATATATTTGCTACATGTATTTCACAACATGTATATATATATTAGTAGAAGTAAGGTCTGTCTATTAATTTGCATATTTTCAAACCCATAATCAAACAAAAGTTACATATCCTGACCATATTATACACTCATCTGAGTATATCTCAATTCTCAAATCTCACTAGCAGGTAATTCTCTCTAGTACTTTTATGTATATATATATATATAGATATTAGTAGATGTTATTATATGTAAAACATATATATGAACTACATTAGGACCCGTCCGTTGTGCGAGTTTATGATTTTTGAGATAATTTTAATTTAACAAAAACTGAATTAACTTTGAAAACAAAAATTTATATTAAGATGTGTGTGAAGAAAAATACACAATGCTAAAATATTCAATTTTGGACAGTAAAATATATGATAATAGTATGGCGACACCCTATGAAACTTACCAGAAACGTCAAATACAAGAATTTAATTGTTAAAACTTTTTTGTTGACATCAATTGTTGAGATTATAAATATGAAATAAATATGTGAGTATGTAAATAAATCTGTCAATAATTTTATTTTACTTTCATATTTCTAATATTTCTATTTTTTCTACCAAGAAAAGTTGATTACCTAAGTGTAGTAAAAACAGTTTCTTTTACAGTGTCAAACTTTTTGTAATATTTTCTCTTAATACTAAAAATTTCATTTTTGAACCTTTCAAAATATTATTTTTTCTTAATTTTTGCTCATATAATCCTTATGCTTTGCTTATTTTTAATCAATTTTTATTAGTTTGTTTTATATTCAAAATTTACAGCAATTATAACGAATTAGTAGCATTGTAAGAACTAAGAAATGTGTATTGGAAAAGCAAAAAAAGAAGATGAAAAAAGGACTAAGAAATGTGAAGCATGAAACTGAGAGAGGAAGACGAGAGAGTTCTCTATTTTCAAAATCTTGTTGTATCCGAAATTGCCAACTCCACATCTCTAGGTAAACTCTGATATCCTAGAGTATAATAGAAATCTATAATACTGGTGAAAATGTAGAAGAAGAGACAACCTATACTAAACTAGATACTTTAGCCAACACAACCAAACCAAACAACAAAAGTATGTTCTGATCAGTGACTCCAGGAATGATTAAGAGTCATTGAATCCATTTGAACGACAAAAAGGAGAAGAACTAAAAAATGTGTATCCGAAAAGCAGAAAAGAAGATGAAAAAAGGACTAAGGAATGTGAAGCATGAAACTGAGAGGAAGAGGAGAGAGTTGAGATATTTTCAAAAATTTGTTGTATTAGTATAGAGATGCTTTCAAGAATGGAAGTAATTAAGAGAAATTGGAAAGAGTTTCGTTTTATTAAATCACGTTCTAAACTAGGAAAAATGATAAACTTAGGAAGAAGATAAACTAGCTAGTTGGGTTATGTCAGCAATCAGATTTCGACACACCAAATTTACAAATTAGTAATAAGACTGTAATCAATCATTGAATCTAACGTTACCAAAACAAACAATCTGACTAAATCGTGAAATTGAATTACATTGTGTGGTTTTTCCAGCTTGATCTGCAAATCCTGCTCCGAGAGTAGGTGACAGAACTGATGAACCGGAAGGTGAGAAATTGCCCGTACAGAGGTTTTCCGTTTTTGGTTCACCGTCGTACATAAACCCTTAGAATTTTTATTTTGTTTTGAATTATTAGTAGATGTTAGTAAGAAAATATGTCAGACATATATATGAACTATAATATTATGACCCGTCCGTTGTGCGAGTTTTTAATTATTGTGATAATTTTAATTTAACAAAACTGAATTAACTTTGAAAATCAAACTTTATATATTAGGATGTGTGTGAAGATAAATACACAATGTTAAAATATTCAATTTCGGACGGTAAACAAATGATAATGGTGATGCGACACCCTATAAAACTTATCAGAAACGTCAAATACAAGAATTTAATTGTTAGGACTTTTTGTTGTTGAGATTATAAATATGAAATAAATATGTGAGTATGTAAATAAATCTATCAATAATTTTATTTTACTTTCATATTTCTAATATTTCTATTTTTTCTACAAGGAAAGTTGATTACCTAAGTGTAGTAAAAACAATTTCTTTTTACAATGTCAAAACTTTTTGTAATATTTTCTCTTAATACCAAAAATTTCATTTTTTGAACCTTTCAAAATTATATTTTTTCTTAATTTTTGCTCATATAATCCTTATGTTTTGCTTATTTTTTATCAATTTGTTTTATATTCAAAAATTACAGCAATTATAACGAATTAGTAGCATTGTAAGAACTAAGAAATGTGTATTGGAAAAACAAAAAAAAAGAAGATGAAAAAAGGACTAAGAAATGTGAAGCATGAAACAGAGAGAGGAAGACGAGAGAGTTCTCTATTTTCAAAATCTTGTTGTATTAGTATAGAGATGTTTTCAAGAATGAAAGTAATTAAGAGAAATTGGAAAGATTTTAGTTTTATTAAATCACGTTCTGTTTAGCAAAAAAAAAAAAAATCACGTTCTAAACTAGGAAAAATGATAAACTTAGGAAGAAGATAAACTAGTTAGTTGGGTTAAGTCAGCAATCAGATTTTGACACCCCAAATTTACAAATTAGTAATAAGACTGTAATCAAACATTATCAAAACAAACAATCTTACTAAATCGTGTAACTGAATTACCTTGTATGGCTTTTCCAGCTTGATCTGCAAATCCTGCTCCGAGAGTAGGTGACAAAACTGATGAACCGGAAGGTAAGAAATTGTCAACCATCTTCGTCGCTACAGAAGTTTTCTGTTTTCGGTTCATCGTCGTCCATAAACCCTAATTTTTTTATTTTGTTTTGAACTAGTTTTCTTTTTCTTGGTACGTTATAATTAATTCTCTCTCTCTATCTCTTTTTTTTTATAGACCGTTTTTTCTTCCCAAACTTCGGCCCAATTAAAAGTTTGGTTGTAAAAACCAATTTGGGCCTAGTTTGTAATAGTTTAAAATGCATCTCTTAGTGAGGGGGATTAGTTTTTCATGCCCTTTTGTTTGTGTGCTTTTTTTTTTTTTAATCAGTGAATTAAGAGGCAATCCTATTCTAGACAGATGTTGTGTCTTCTCTATGACCATCAGGGATATGGAAGCAAAAGGTGTGGTTGTCCTAAATCCCTTATATTTCCATTTACTTGATAGAATCGCAGTTTTCAGAGATTTTAATCTCTTGATATTATTCTAGAGCAAAAAAAAAAAAAAATCGGATTCAGATTATTATAAACTCTGCTCTCTTGGACCTATCTACTATCAATTAGGAATTAGCGTCAACTTTTATGGTACTGCCAAATGATATCTGAAATTCTAGACATAATCACTTGAACTATATATTACAACCCCCAAAATTTTCACACTTAAGCTTCAGTTCACGACTTCCATGGATCGGACACCAATGATCGGCTAGATCTCCAACCTGACATTTCGACTGGCTCATCTCACGATGGACTCTATTTTTGGCAGTTCATGATCGCCGGTTCCAATTTAGGGTCTGTCGAACACATGGCCATGTTTCTGTGGACACAGTCAAACCCGCATGCAAACCATAACTAATGGTTCAAGTCCTATGAGGGTCCGTTCCATTGGAGTCAGAGAAGTTCTTGTCAAAATTTTGCGGAGTGAATGCCCCACAGGTCTTTACGGTGGTGTCACGGTCATAGACCTTGGACCTTGGTGAAGGGCCAACACATGCAATGTACTTTTATGTTTATGAGCTCTGCAAACATGCCATGACTTCAAGTGTGTATGACCCAACCAGGGCCGGCCCATGGGTAAAGCCCATGAAGCAAGGGCTTTAGGCATCAAATAATTATAAGTAGTTTTAGGGGCATTAATTTTTAAAATGTTACTGTGGTCTAGTGGTAAGATTGAAGTCTTTTGTTGTACATGTCACGGTTTCGAATCCCATACATGTTAAAACTTGTATTTTTTTTTCATAACAGCTTTTTTTAATGGGCCAAATTTTTTTTTGCTTTAGGCACTCAAATAGTTTGGGCCGGCCCTGGACCCAACCAACAACCACACAGCTTATGATGTCTCGGGGATTGTAGCGACGGTAGCTAGCGATGCCGTGATAAAACCTGATGGACGTGGTGAAGCAGAGGCTTCGACTCAAGGGGAGTCCATACAAAGGAGTTAGAGATTGCGTGAGGCGAGTGGTGATAGAGAAAGGTATTAGAATGTTCCATATTGCTTGCGATTAAGATTTTTGGGCAATATATATAGGATGTCGCAACCTTAACTCTTGAGCTGGTTTTTGGGTTAAGTTAGATCATATTTCTAATATGGTATCAGAGCCCACAGTTGGTCCAACAAGCAAATTTCCCACAAAAATGGTTTTCCACCCATGTAGCCCATATAAGTGACATGTCTTGTTGTATTTCCGAGATGTTGGACTTGGGCTGTTTCCCGTTAGACCGTTTCCCACCCACATCTCGAGGAGGTCTATTAAAATGTCCCACATTTCTTGGGATTAAAATATTTGGGCAATATATATAGAATGTGGCAACCCTTAAATCTTGAGCTAGCTTTTGGATTAAGTTAGACCACATTCCTAATAAAAAGTACATGAGCGTTATACTCGTCCTATAGAACCACAATCATCATGAACGCTCCTTTCTTAAAATGCATCTAACTCAAAACTAATTTGTAGTGAATACAAAACTTTCTTAAAATGCATTTTTTTAATACTTAAAATACTTCTCATGCACAACATGGATATAGTTTGGTCAATTTTTATTTCTCTTGCAAATTTGATACAGTTTTGGTTGATACATATTTGATTCATTAATCATTAAGTACCACAATTTCCACCTGGTCCTCCAAAAGAGAAGGATACCCCATTCAACTTGCTATAACCCCAATACGTTAGTCTATAACATTGGTAAGAATCTGCATAAAGTCTTGTTTTCTTATCTTCAATATCGATGCTTTGATAGTTCGAATTCTTAACTTTGACAAATGAAAAATGTGAACTTTTATGAAAGTCGATAACTGGAAAATGGCCATTTCCCATTGGAGGACTAATTCCCTCCGGAGATGGAAATGTATTTCCTCCAAAACGTACCAAAGAAACTCCTTTATTTAAGTGAGTAAATAACTCTTTAGGCCAGTAACCAATAACTTGGTCATTTAATTTTAGTACCCAATTTCCACTGAAACCATCCTGAATAATATTAAAATAGATAATAAAATAAAAACGTAAAAAATTTATAAAATTTGTAAGTACAGATGTGATTTGAAGAAGAAACACTGAAGGAATCTTAAAAACTTCAATAAATTCTATTGAGAATGGATTCGAGTATTTCAAAGCCTAAATTAAAATTATTATCTATATTATAAAAATAGAAATTAGTATTCTCGTTAAAAAAATTATCGAACATATATAAAGTAGATAAAATATTACCTGAAAAACTTGCGGTTTAGTAAAAACTGTTTCTTTACCACCATAAACAGAAGAATCATCAAACGTTGCTCCAATCGAGGGAACTCGAGAAACAATAATGAAGCCAGGACATTTTGTATTATAGCATCCAGTTCTTTTATAGCCATCTGCCTAATGAATTAAAAAGGTAAAATATATTATGCAAGAAGAAAGGATAAATGGTCTGATTCCAATTTTATAGTCGTGGTTCTTAAAAATAAAATGAAAATGAACTACTGTATTAATTGCCATGTATAGAGAACCATAATTGTGAAAATTTACTCACAGTCCAATATATTGTAAACCGCGTGAAAGTGTCCGCCATATAATCTTGGATGCACCTATATTAAATTCATGAAAACATTTGAGATATTTGATTATAAGTATTAAAATATTAACATGTTTGTTTGAAAAAGCATTAATCTTTATGTGTGTATATTTATTTATTTTTATAAGAGAGGGATCTGAGCATTAATATTTTTCTGACAGAGGGATCTGAGTATGTGGAATTTATTTTTAAATTCATGAAAACACTTGAGATATTTTATTTTTATAAAAGAGTATTCAACACTTGTACGAGAATACTCAAATTTTAGTCCCTGGATATTTCAAGATGAGTTTTCTAAACACTAAACCACCGTAAATTAGTTATCCTTTTGTATTATTGAATAGTTATTATATAGTTTTAAAGTAAATTTGATTGAGTATGTATTTGTAATAATTAGATATGCTTGTAAGTTAAGTTTTTTGGGCATTCAATTCAAAATTAATTCGCAATGAGTAGATCGGCCCATGTATCTTATATAGTAGTGGTTGTCCCTTTAAACTTTCAATATGAGATTTTAACATTATTTATTTTATGAAAGCATATTTATATATATATATATATATATAATGTCTTTTTTAGTTCCTTGTGTAAAATTGCAAGAATGTGGATGAACTATGAAGTACATATTTTGCTATTTAAGTTTGGTAACAACTTACCGCCAAACCAAATTGTATGCTGTTGAGTTGATCACGAGGTCCACTCTCTAACCAGATTTGATTTTTACTATATTGGTTATTTTGTAGAGTTAAATTATGAATACTTATCATAGCTTCTGCTCCTCGATAGATGCTCCCATCTAAAACATTTTCGATTACTGCAAACTGTACATCACGTGAAAATAAGTCTGATTATTTTAAGAATGTTTTACTTGTATTAGAATTATACAAAGAAGGAGAAAAATGCGAGTGCATATAATAATTTTTTGTGATGTGAGGTGTATAAAAATTTATATGGAATGGTATTGATATTTTAATAAAGCCATGAAGAAAAAAAAAATACATGTTGGCCGGGATATTCGAGTGTGTCGAGATGACGCTCTCAATCCATTTCTTTGTTTTAAATTGGTACAGTTCCTTTTGACTACTTTTATCATTTGTTTGATGATATCATCTTTTCTTCTAA
>NW_003302552.1:18573566-18576211 GCF_000004255.2 Arabidopsis lyrata subsp. lyrata
CAGTCTGTGTCTGATCAGCAGTACCAACATCTGGAATGTTGGTGGGTAAACTCTGCTCAACTAGATAATTATAGTAAGCTATAAAACTAGTGACAATATAGTATAAGAGAAAACCTAAAACTAAGCTACAGGCTATAGCCAGAGTAGCCCAACCAAACAACACCAGTGTTCTGTTCAGGTCAGTTGATTTGTCCTTAGGTGTCACTGAATCCATGACAAAAACGTAAAGGTGTCTTAGAGAGGAAGAAGAAAGCTTTGAGATTTTTTGAAGAACCTGCCCTGTTGTTCTTTTCCACGTCGCTGCTGCGACTCAAACCTTTCTTTTTTTTTTCGTCAGCTGCGACTCAACCTTTTAGAAGATTTGAGTTCTCATCTTTTGTTTAGGTAGGTTACAGAGTAGTGCCGGCGAAACGTTGGAAAGGTGTGCAATTGCAGATATCTAAAGAACCCGGCGAATTCAACTCTACGTGGACAAGGGAAAGATGGTTTTTTTTCTTAAAGTCTCATTATATTGAGAGAAAGAACAAAACAAAAGAAAAGGAGACTCTCTTAGTGAAATGGTTCGCTGGTAAGACGTCCGACTAAAAGAAAGGACTAAACGTTTCCCGTTCGGCGACCTCTTTCACCATCGCAAAGTGAGCTTACCAATCACGCATTTCTCTTTTTCGCCTTCCAATTTAATTTCTTGTTATTCCTCAAATCATTCAGATCTGACTTCGTTGTCAGCGATTTTGCTAGTTTGGATGAGATAAAGTTTGGATTTTTTTTGGTTTTGTTTTTAATCCAAAAACTGATACGTTTGGAAGCTGGATCAGGTAGGTATGGAAGACGACGCTTTAGCTTCCGCCGATGAAAATCATATCGGAGATGGTGACGTTCCTCCAATTACCGGAGGTCCAGATGTCGATGAGTCGCAATCATCTCATCAGATCAATGTCGTCGCAACTGTGAGTTCGTTATATCTCTAAGATTGATTGGAACATTGCTACATTAGATTGATTCTCTTGGTTGATGATAGGAAATTGAGGTAAATTTGATTCATTCCGTAGTTTATAATGTCGATGAGGAAAGGCAGAGTCTTTCGAATCAAAATAACACTGAGCTCCTGATTTTGATGATGATAAAATATCAATTTTATGGATTGATGAGACGTGACTTCTCCAAGAGCAATTGAGGATCGAATGCTGAATCCGTTTGAGCCTCCATCGACAAGTTTCTGAATTGGGTTTCACCAGTCGAGCATTGAGGATGGGAAGAGAGAAGAAGAAGGAAGATGAGCAATTGCGCATATCTTAAAATACACAACATGGATATAGTTTAGTCAATTTTTATTTCTCTTGCAAATTTGATATAGTTTTGGTTGATACATATTTGATTCATTAAGTACCACAATTTCCACCTGGTCCTCCAAAGGAGAAGGATACCCCATTCGACTTGCTATAACCCCAATACGTTAGTCTATAACATTGGTAAGAATCTGCATAAAGTCTTGTTTTCTTATCTTCAATATCGATGCTTTGATAGTTCGAATTCTTAACTTTGACAAATGAAAAATGTGAACTTTTATGATAGTCGATAACTGGAAAATGGCCATTTCCCATTGGAGGACTAATTCCCTCCGGAGATGGAAATGTATTTCCTCCAAAACGTACCAAAGAAACTCCTTTATTTAAGTGAGTAAATAACTCTTTAGGCCAGTAACCAATAACTTGGTCATTTAATTTTAGTACCCAATTTCCACTGAAACCATCCTGAATAATATTAAAATAGATAATAAAATAAAAACGTAAAAAATTTATAAAAAAATTTGTAAGTATATATGTGGTTTGAAGAAGAAACACTGAAGGAATCTTTAAAACTCCAATAAATTCTAATGAGAATGGATTCAAGTAATTCAAAACCTAAATTAAAATTTTAAAATTATGATCTATATTATAAGAAATAGAAATTCTAGTATTCTCATTAAATATAAAGTAGATAAAGTATTACCTGAAAAACTTGCGGTTTAGTAAAAACTGTTTCTTTACCACCATAAACAGAAGAATCATTAAACGTTGTTCCTATCAAGGGAACTCGAGAAACAGTAATGAAGCCAGGACATTTTGTATTATAGCATCCAGTTCTTTTATAGCCATCTGCCTAATGAATTAAAAAGGTAAAATATATTATGCAAGAAGAAAGGAAAAAATGGTCTGATTTTAATTTTATTGTCACGGTTCTTAACAATAAAATGAAAATGAACTGTTGTATTTATTGCCATGTATACAGAACCATAATTGAGAAAATTTACTCACAGTCCAATATATTGTAAACCGCGTGAAAGTGTCGCCATATAATCTTGGATGTACCTGTATTAAATAAAATTCATAAAAACACTTGAGATATATTTGAATATAAGTATTAAATTAATAACATGTTTGTTTGAAAAAAACATTAATCTTTATGTGTGTATATTTTTTTTTTTGATAACAAAGGGATCTGAGCATGTGGAATGATAATATTTTTTCTTGTCAAATGCATCAGCACTTGTACGAGAATATTCAAATTTTAGTCCCTCGATATTTCAAGATGAGTTTTCTAACCACTAAACCACCATAAATTAGTTATCCTTTTCGTATTAATGAATAGTTATTATATAGTTTTAA
>NW_003302552.1:18576401-18582243 GCF_000004255.2 Arabidopsis lyrata subsp. lyrata
GCAATATATATTATATGAGAATAAATATATATATATATATATATATATATATATATATATATATATATATATAAAGTCTTTTTTAGTTCTTTGTGTAAAATTGCAAGAATGTGGATGAACTATGAAGTACACATTTTGCTATATAAGTTTGGTAACAACTTACCGCCAAACCAAATTGTATGCTGTTGAGTTGATCACGAGGTCCATTCTCTAACCAGATTTGATTTTTACTATATTGGTTATTTTGTAGAGTTAAATTATGAATACTTATCATAGCTCCTGCTCCTCGATAGATGCTCCCATCTAAAACATTTTCGATTACTGCAAACTGTACATCCGTGAAAATAAGTCCGATTATTTTAAGAATGTTTTACTTGTATTACAATTATACAAGGAAGGAGAAAAATGCGAGTGCAGATAATCATTTTTTGTGATGTGAGGTGTATAAAAATTTATATAGAATGGTATTGATATTTTAATAAAGTCATGAATAAAAAAAAATTACATGTTGGCCGGGATATTCGAGTGTGTCGAGATGAACGCTCTCAATTCCATTTGTTTGTCTTAAAATTGGTACAGTTCCTTTTGGACAACTTTTATTATTTGTTTGATGATATTCATCTTTTCTTCTAAGCCTTTCTTTCGAATTAATTTTTTCCTGAAACCATAGCACAAGAATAACAAGATTAAAATATATATATATATATATAGACCTACAAGATTAAATTTGCTCTATTACATACATTGGTTTTTCACCATACCTGGATCTTGTGGTGTTTCAACAATGGATGTTGAAAAGCCGGTTGTTTATATATATCAACACAATCAAAATCTTTTAAAATAGGCTGCAAACAAATTCTTAAGAAATTGAAAATACCAAATTTTAAAGAATAAAAATACAAACTAAAATTTATGAAATCTCACATCAATGTTTCCAACGGCCACTTGCGTTAAAAGCAAATAAGAGGATAAACAGAGAACTAGATGTAAACTCATTGTTATTTTATTTATATTTCTCCAGTTCTAAATATCGGTATATATACTGATTTGAGTCAAAGCTTAATAAATTTATTGCTATTTTGACTAATAAATTTATTTCTAGTTTAATATCGGGATATATACTGATTTGAGTCAAAGCCTAATAAATTTATTTCTAGTTTGATTAATAATTTTTTTGCTAGTTATATCAAACTTACCAAAGGTTTCAAGTACAAAGCTAAACAAACCACAACATTTGCATTGAAAACCTATCTCCACTAATGGCCCAATGAGTAACCTAAACCCAAATACTATGTGGGCTTTAACTCTAGCCCATGCCTTCTTAATTGTGACAAAAACACACAATTCTCTTCGTTGACTTTCTTCTTCTTCTTCAGTCACGAACGAGACTTTTTTTCTTCTTTGGCTCCTCTTCTTGTGAGCACTTCTCTTCTTCTTTGCTCTTCTTCTCATGAATATATTTCTCTACGGAGTTTCATAATCTTACAGAGAGACAAATCCTAAACTCAGAGCTGATTGCACCAGAGAAACTCATCACATTGTCTGCTGAAGAAATGGCAAGCGACAAGAGGAAACAAGAGAACAACCAGATCAAAGAGAAAGCCCTGTTTGATTGCGAGCGTGGTCTTGCAGCAAAAGCATCTACCGACCAGTTCAAGTGCGGGCGGTGTGGTCAACGCAAATGCACCTACTATCAGATGCAAACAAGAAGTGTTGATGAGCCAATGACGACCTATGTTACATGTGTTAACTGTGACAACCACTGGAAGTTCTGTTAAGGAGATCTCTGTGTGTCTTTGTATTTCATGAGACCATGTTAAGACATAGAGGCTCTGATTGATTAATCAGGAGCTTCATGTCCATTTGCCATCATTCCGTGAATGTTCCGGCTCCGATGTTTGTTTTAAGGATATCATTCAATGTCTTAGAGATTAGTAAGTAGGGGTATTTACTAATTTAGGTGTTTGTAGCTCTTATTTCTTTTGCTTCTCTTCTTCCAAACTGTCAACTCAACTTTCTTGCAGATTTTACCAAGTTTTGAAGTTTATTTAGTTGAAGAACTTATAAGTTGAAAGAATTCTTATTTTTGTACTTGAAGAGCAGACTTGAAGCTCGCCACTAATGAAAGGTGATTGATTCAAAAAATCTTACGGAAGTAGTGTCAACCCGAGAGACAAATCCTAGATGCAGAGCTGATTGCATACTAAAAACTTGTTTAGCAACAAGATTCGATCTTGTCGTCGTCTGTTTGAAACCTTTCGAGCCAGTGTTACTCAGATCATTATCACCAACTACTCGAATCAAATCATTTTCTCCAGGTAATTCTGGACTATCACTTTCCACTGTTTGATGCACTACATCTTCTTCATTAGGTAGTGATGATGAACTCAAACAAAAGACGATTCTTTTGCTCGATTGCCCGAGAAAGGCAGAGTCTTTCGAATCAAAATAATACTGAGCTCCTGATTTTGATGATGATAAAGTATCAATTTCATGGATTGATGAGAAGTGACTCCTCCAAGAGCAATTGAGGATCGAATGCTGAATCCATTTGAGGCTCCATCTACAATTTACTGAATTGGATTTCACCAGTCGAGCATTGAGGATGGGAAGAGAGAAGAAGAATCTTAAAATACTACTCATACACAACATGGATATAGTTTAGTCAATTTTTATTTCTCTTGCAAATTTGATATAGTTTTGGTTGATACATATTTGATTCATTAAGTACCACAATTTCCACCTGGTCCTCCAAAGGAGAAGGATACCCCATTCGACTTGCTATAACCCCAATACGTTAGTCTATAACATTGGTAAGAATCTGCATAAAGTCTTGTTTTCTTATCTTCAATATCGATGCTTTGATAGTTCGAATTCTTAACTTTGACAAATGAAAAATGTGCACTTTTATGATAGTCGATAACTGGAAAATGGCCATTTCCCATTGGAGGACTAATTCCCTCCGGAGATGGAAATGTATTTCCTCCAAAACGTACCAAAGAAACTCCTTTATTTAAGTGAGTAAATAACTCTTTAGGCCAGTAACCAATAACTTCGTCATATAATTTTAGTACCCAATTTCCACTGAAACCATCCTAAATAATATTAAAACAGAAAATAAAAGAAAAACGTTAAACAAAAATCTATAAAATTTGTAAGTATATATGTGATTTGAAGAAGAAACACTGAAGGAATCTTTAAAACTCCAATAAATTCTAATGAGAATGGATTCAAGTAATTCAAAACCTAAATTAAAATTTTAAAATTATGATCTATAGTATAAGAAATAGAAATTCTAGTATTCTCATTAAATATAAAGTAGATAAAGTATTACCTGAAAAACTTGCGGTTTAGTAAAAACTGTTTCTTTACCACCATAAACAGAAGAATCATTAAACGTTGTTCCTATCAAGGGAACTCGAGAAACAGTAATGAAGCCAGGACATTTTGTATTATAGCATCCAGTTCTTTTATAGCCATCTGCCTAATGAATTAAAAAGGTAAAATATATTATGCAAGAAGAAAGGAAAAAATGGTCTGATTTTAATTTTATTGTCACGGTTCTTAACAATAAAATGAAAATGAACTGTTGTATTTATTGCCATGTATACAGAACCATAATTGAGAAAATTTACTCACAGTCCAATATATTGTAAACCGCGTGAAAGTGTCGCCATATAATCTTGGATGTACCTGTATTAAATAAAATTCATAAAAACACTTGAGATATATTTGAATATAAGTATTAAATTAATAACATGTTTGTTTGAAAAAAACATTAATCTTTATGTGTGTATATTTTTTTTTTTGATAACAAAGGGATCTGAGCATGTGGAATGATAATATTTTTTCTTGTCAAATGCATCAGCACTTGTACGAGAATATTCAAATTTTAGTCCCTCGATATTTCAAGATGAGTTTTCTAACCACTAAACCACCATAAATTAGTTATCCTTTCGTATTAATGAATAGTTATTATATAGTTTTAAAGTAAATTTTATTGAGTATATTGTATTTTTAATAATTATATATGTTTGTAAGTTAATTTTTTTTGGCATTCAACTCAAAATTAATTCGCAGTGAGTAGATTGACCCATGTATCTTATATAGTAATATTGGTCCCTTTAAACTTTCAATATGAGATTTTAACATTATTTATTTTATGAAAGTATATATATATATATATATATTAAGTTCTTTGTGTAAAATTGAAAGAATGTGGATGAACTATGAAGTACAAATTTTGCTTTTGCTATTTAAGTTTGGTAACAACTTACCGCCAAACCAAATTGTATGCTGTTGAGTTGATCACGAGGTCCATTCTCTAACCAGATTTGATTTTTACTATATTGGTTATTTTGTAGAGTTAAATTATGAATACTTATCATAGCTCCTGCTCCTCGATAGATGCTCCCATCTAAAACATTTTCGATTACTGCAAACTGTACATCCGTGAAAATAAGTCTAATTATTTTAAGAATGTTTTACTTGTATTACAATTATACAAGGACGGAGAAAAATGCGAGTGCAAATAATCATTTTTTGTGATGTGAGGTGTATAAAAATTTATATGGAATGGTATTGATATTTTAATAAAGTCATGAATAAAATAAAATTACATGTTGGCCGGGATATTCGAGTGTGTCGAGATGAACGCTCTCAATTCCATTTGTTTGTCTTAAAATTGGTACAGTTCCTTTTGGACAACTTTTATCATTTGTTTGATGATATTCATCTTTTCTTCTAAGCCTTTCTTTCGAATTAAATTTTTCCTAAAACCATAGCACAATAATAACAAGATTAAAAAATAATATATAGAATTACAAGATTAAATTTACTCTATTACATACATTGTTTTTCACCATACCTGAATCTTGTGGTGTTTCAACAATGGATGTTGAAAAGCCGGTTGTTTGTATATATCAACACAATCGAAATCTTTTAAAATAGGCTGCAAAACAATTCTTAAGAAATTGAAAATACCAAATTTTAAAGAATCAAAAACAAACTAAAAGTTATGAAATCTCACATCAATGCTTCCAACGGCCGCTTGAGTTAAAAGCAAATAAGAGGATAAACAGAGAACTAGATGTAAACTCATTGTTATTTTATATATATTTCCCCACTTATACATATCGGTATATATACTGATTTGAGTCAAAGCTTAATAAATTTATTGCTATTTTGACTAATAAATTTATTTCTAGTTTAATATCGGTATATATACTGATTTGAGTCAAAGCCTAATAAATTTATTTCTAGTTTGATTAATAATTTTTTTGCTAGTTATATCAAACTTACCAAAGGCTTCAAGTACAAAAAATGTAATGGTAGCTAAACAAGCCACAACACATATTTTGGACTCATCTCCACTAATGGCCCAATGAGTAACCAAACCCCAAATACTATGTGGGCTTTAACTCCAGCCCAAGCCTTCTTAATTGTGACAAAAACACACAATTCTCTTCGTTGACTTTCTTAAGAAGTCACGAGACTTTGTTTCTTCTTTGGCTCCTCTTCTTGTGAGCACTTCTCTTCTTCTTTGCTCTTCTTCTTCTTCTTCTATTAAAGCTTTTCTCTTTTGCAGGTTTAATCAAGGACTGAATTCCCAACGGTATCGTTAGTTTTTACTGAGGTTTTCTTACAATGTCTTAATCATATTGTCTTCTTGTGAAGTTCCGCTTGCTATGGACGAGGTTTGGTTGCTCATAAGTCATAACAATGGATGCGATACAATGTGAGTTTATTTCAACAGCTCAGGTTTCACTATTAACAAAAAAAAAACATCTTTTTTTTATTCAAAATGACAACGTAAGTTTTATTAATCACATAAACATAAAGG
>NW_003302552.1:18582375-18633563 GCF_000004255.2 Arabidopsis lyrata subsp. lyrata
GAACCATAATTGAGAAAAATTACTCACAGTCCAATATATTGTAAACCGCGTGAAAGTGTCGCCATATAATCTTGGATGTACCTGTATTAAATAAAATTCATAAAAACACTTGAGATATATTTGAATATAAGTATTAAATTAATAACATGTTTGTTTGAAAAAAACATTAATCTTTATGTGTGTATATTTTTTTTTTTGATAACAAAGGGATCTGAGCATGTGGAATGATAATATTTTTTCTTGTCAAATGCATCAGCACTTGTACGAGAATATTCAAATTTTAGTCCCTCGATATTTCAAGATGAGTTTTCTAACCACTAAACCACCATAAATTAGTTATCCTTTCGTATTAATGAATAGTTATTATATAGTTTTAAAGTAAATTTTATTGAGTATATTGTATTTTTAATAATTATATATGTTTGTAAGTTAATTTTTTTTGGCATTCAACTCAAAATTAATTCGCAGTGAGTAGATTGACCCATGTATCTTATATAGTAATATTGGTCCCTTTAAACTTTCAATATGAGATTTTAACATTATTTATTTTATGAAAGTATATATATATATATATATATTGTCTTATTAAGTTCTTTTTGTAAAATTGAAAGAATGTGGATGAACTATGAAGTACAACTTTTGCTATTTAAGTTTGGTAACAACTTACCGCCAAACCAAATTGTATGCTGTTGAGTTGATCACGAGGTCCATTCTCTAACCAGATTTGATTTTTACTATATTGGTTATTTTGTAGAGTTAAATTATGAATACTTATCATAGCTCCTGCTCCTCGATAGATGCTCCCATCTAAAACATTTTCGATTACTGCAAACTGTACATCCGTGAAAATAAGTCCGATTATTTTAAGAATGTTTTACTTGTATTACAATTATACAAGGAAGGAGAAAAATGCGAGTGCAGATAATCATTTTTTGTGATGTGAGGTGTATAAAAATTTATATAGAATGGTATTGATATTTTAATAAAGTCATGAATAAAAAAAAATTACATGTTGGCCGGGATATTCGAGTGTGTCGAGATGAACGCTCTCAATTCCATTTCTTTGTCTTAAAATTGGTACAGTTCCTTTTGGACAACTTTTATCATTTGTTTGATGATATTCATCTTTTCTTCTAAGCCTTTCTTTCGAATTAAATTTTTCCTAAAGCCATAGCACAATAATAACAAGATTAAAAAATAATATATAGAATTACAAGATTAAATTTACTCTATTACATACATTGTTTTTCACCCTACCTGAATCTTGTGGTGTTTCAACAATGGATGTTGAAAAGCCGGTTGTTTGTATATATCAACACAATCGAAATCTTTTAAAATAGGCTGCAAAACAATTCTTAAGAAATTGAAAATACCAAATTTTAAAGAATCAAAAACAAACTAAAAGTTATGAAATCTCACATCAATGCTTCCAACGGCCGCTTGAGTTAAAAGCAAATAAGAGGATAAACAGAGAACTAGATGTAAACTCATTGTTATTTTATATATATTTCCCCACTTATACATATCGGTATATATACTGATTTGAGTCAAAGCTTAATAAATTTATTGCTATTTTGACTAATAAATTTATTTCTAGTTTAATATCGGTATATATACTGATTTGAGTCAAAGCCTAATAAATTTATTTCTAGTTTGATTAATAATTTTTTTGCTAGTTATATCAAACTTACCAAAGGCTTCAAGTACAAAAAATGTAATGGTAGCTAAACAAGCCACAACACATATTTTGGACTCATCTCCACTAATGGCCCAATGAGTAACCAAACCCCAAATACTATGTGGGCTTTAACTCCAGCCCAAGCCTTCTTAATTGTGACAAAAACACACAATTCTCTTCGTTGACTTTCTTAAGAAGTCACGAGACTTTGTTTCTTCTTTGGCTCCTCTTCTTGTGAGCACTTCTCTTCTTCTTTGCTCTTCTTCTTCTTCTTCTATTAAAGCTTTTCTCTTTTGCAGGTTTAATCAAGGACTGAATTCCCAACGGTATCGTTAGTTTTTACTGAGGTTTTCTTACAATGTCTTAATCATATTGTCTTCTTGTGAAGTTCCGCTTGCTATGGACGAGGTTTGGTTGCTCATAAGTCATAACAATGGATGCGATACAATGTGAGTTTATTTCAACAGCTCAGGTTTCACTATTAACAAAAAAAAAAACATCTTTTTTTTATTCAAAATGACAACGTAAGTTTTATTAATCACATAAAGATAAAGGGAACTACAGAATTCATCTTCTACACAATGGACAACTAGAATGCCATCTAGTTATACAACTAAAATGGAACAGGTGACCGCATTCCAAACTGGCCAATGGAAGTCTAGAGTGGCTAAATTCTTCAAGACATATGGCGCATTCTTCCCCAACTTCGAAATTGAAGTTCTCGATAGCAATAGGTGAATATCTTGGAACAGTCTGTGTCTGATCAGCAGTACCAACATCTGGAATGTTGGTGGGTAAACTCTGCTCAACTAGAGAATTATAATAAGCTATAAAACTAGTGACAATGTAGTATAAGAGAAAACCTAAAACTAAGCTACAGGCTATAGCCAGAGTAACCCAACCAAACAACACCAGTGTTCTGTTCAGGTCAGTTGATTTGTTATTATGTGTCACTGAATCCATGACAAAAACGTAAAGGTAACTTAGAGAGGAAGAAGAAAGCTTTGAGATTTTTTGAAGAACCTGCCCTGTTGTTCTTTTCCACGTCGCTGCTGCGACTCAAACCTTTCTTTTTTTTTTCGTCAGCTGCGACTCAACCTTTTAGAAGATTTGAGTTCTCATCTTTTGTTTAGGTAGGTTACAGAGTAGTGCCGGCGAAACGTTGGAAAGGTGTGCAATTGCAGATATCTAAAGAACCCGGCGAATTCAACTCTACGTGGACAAGGGAAAGATGGTTTTTTTTCTTAAAGTCTCATTATATTGAGAGAAAGAACAAAACAAAAGAAAAGGAGACTCTCTTAGTGAAATGGTTCGCTGGTAAGACGTCCGACTAAAAGAAAGGACTAAACGTTTCCCGTTCGGCGACCTCTTTCACCATCGCAAAGTGAGCTTACCAATCACGCATTTCTCTTTTTCGCCTTCCAATTTAATTTCTTGTTATTCCTCAAATCATTCAGATCTGACTTCGTTGTCAGCGATTTTGCTAGTTTGGATGAGATAAAGTTTGGATTTTTTTTGGTTTTGTTTTTAATCCAAAAACTGATACGTTTGGAAGCTGGATCAGGTAGGTATGGAAGACGACGCTTTAGCTTCCGCCGATGAAAATCATATCGGAGATGGTGACGTTCCTCCAATTACCGGAGGTCCAGATGTCGATGAGTCGCAATCATCTCATCAGATCAATGTCGTCGCAACTGTGAGTTCGTTATATCTCTAAGATTGATTGGAACATTGCTACATTAGATTGATTCTCTTGGTTGATGATAGGAAATTGAGGTAAATTTGATTCATTCCG
Source organism: Arabidopsis lyrata subsp. lyrata (assembly GCF_000004255.2). Classification (NCBI taxonomy): domain Eukaryota; kingdom Viridiplantae; phylum Streptophyta; class Magnoliopsida; order Brassicales; family Brassicaceae; genus Arabidopsis; species Arabidopsis lyrata. The sequence goes on from NW_003302552.1 coordinate 18,585,849, forward strand.
TAGTTTATAATGTCGATGAGGAAAGGCAGAGTCTTTCGAATCAAAATAACACTGAGCTCCTGATTTTGATGATGATAAAATATCAATTTTATGGATTGATGAGACGTGACTTCTCCAAGAGCAATTGAGGATCGAATGCTGAATCCGTTTGAGCCTCCATCGACAAGTTTCTGAATTGGGTTTCACCAGTCGAGCATTGAGGATGGGAAGAGAGAAGAAGAAGGAAGATGAGCAATTGCGCATATCTTAAAATACACAACATGGATATAGTTTAGTCAATTTTTATTTCTCTTGCAAATTTGATATAGTTTTGGTTGATACATATTTGATTCATTAAGTACCACAATTTCCACCTGGTCCTCCAAAGGAGAAGGATACCCCATTCGACTTGCTATAACCCCAATACGTTAGTCTATAACATTGGTAAGAATCTGCATAAAGTCTTGTTTTCTTATCTTCAATATCGATGCTTTGATAGTTCGAATTCTTAACTTTGACAAATGAAAAATGTGCACTTTTATGATAGTCGATAACTGGAAAATGGCCATTTCCCATTGGAGGACTAATTCCCTCCGGAGATGGAAATGTATTTCCTCCAAAACGTACCAAAGAAACTCCTTTATTTAAGTGAGTAAATAACTCTTTAGGCCAGTAACCAATAACTTCGTCATATAATTTTAGTACCCAATTTCCACTGAAACCATCCTAAATAATATTAAAACAGAAAATAAAAGAAAAACGTTAAACAAAAATCTATAAAATTTGTAAGTATATATGTGATTTGAAGAAGAAACACTGAAGGAATCTTTAAAACTCCAATAAATTCTAATGAGAATGGATTCAAGTAATTCAAAACCTAAATTAAAATTTTAAAATTATGATCTATAGTATAAGAAATAGAAATTCTAGTATTCTCATTAAATATAAAGTAGATAAAGTATTACCTGAAAAACTTGCGGTTTAGTAAAAACTGTTTCTTTACCACCATAAACAGAAGAATCATTAAACGTTGTTCCTATCAAGGGAACTCGAGAAACAGTAATGAAGCCAGGACATTTTGTATTATAGCATCCAGTTCTTTTATAGCCATCTGCCTAATGAATTAAAAAGGTAAAATATATTATGCAAGAAGAAAGGAAAAAATGGTCTGATTTTAATTTTATTGTCACGGTTCTTAACAATAAAATGAAAATGAACTGTTGTATTTATTGCCATGTATACAGAACCATAATTGAGAAAATTTACTCACAGTCCAATATATTGTAAACCGCGTGAAAGTGTCGCCATATAATCTTGGATGTACCTGTATTAAATAAAATTCATAAAAACACTTGAGATATATTTGAATATAAGTATTAAATTAATAACATGTTTGTTTGAAAAAAACATTAATCTTTATGTGCGTATTTTTTTTTTTTTGATAACAGAGGGATCTGAGCATGTGGAATGATAATATTTTTTCTTGTCAAATGCATCAGCATTTGTACGAGAATATTCAAATTTTAGTCCCTCGATATTTCAAGATGAGTTTTCTAACCACTAAACCACCATAAATTAGTTATCCTTTCGTATTAATGAATAATTATTATATAGTTTTAAAGTAAATTTGATTGAGTATATTGTATTTTTAATAATTATATATGTTTGTAAGTTAATTTTTTTTGGCATTCTACACAAAATTAATTCGCAGTGAGTAGATTGACCCATGTATCTTATATAGTAATGTTGGTCTCTTTAAACTTTCAATATGAGATTTTAACATTATTTATTATATGAAAGTATATATATATATATAGATATATATATATATATATATATATATAGTGTCTTTTTTAGTTCTTTGTGTAAAATTGCAAGAATGTCGATGAACTATGAAGTACACATTTTGCTATATAAGTTTGGTAACAACTTACCGCCAAACCAAATTGTATGCTGTTGAGTTGATCACGAGGTCCATTCTCTAACCAGATTTGATTTTTACTATATTGGTTATTTTGTAGAGTTAAATTATGAATACTTATCATAGCTCCTGCTCCTCGATAGATGCTCCCATCTAAAACATTTTCGATTACTGCAAACTGTACATCCGTGAAAATAAGTCCGATTATTTTAAGAATGTTTTACTTGTATTACAATTATACAAGGAAGGAGAAAAATGCGAGTGCAGATAATCATTTTTGTGATGTGAGGTGTATAAAAATTTATATAGAATGGTATTGATATTTTAATAAAGTCATGAATAAAAAAAAATTACATGTTGGCCGGGATATTCGAGTGTGTCGAGATGAACGCTCTCAATTCCATTTGTTTGTCTTAAAATTGGTACAGTTCCTTTTGGACAACTTTTATCATTTGTTTGATGATATTCATCTTTTCTTCTAAGCCTTTCTTTCGAATTAAATTTTTCCTAAAACCATAGCACAATAATAACAAGATTAAAAAATAATATATAGAATTACAAGATTAAATTTACTCTATTACATACATTGTTTTTCACCCTACCTGAATCTTGTGGTGTTTCAACAATGGATGTTGAAAAGCCGGTTGTTTGTATATATCAACACAATCGAAATCTTTTAAAATAGGCTGCAAAACAATTCTTAAGAAATTGAAAATACCAAATTTTAAAGAATCAAAAACAAACTAAAAGTTATGAAATCTCACATCAATGCTTCCAACGGCCACTTGCGTTAAAAGCAAATAAGAGGATAAACAGAGAACTAGATGTAAACTCATTGTTATTTTATATATATTTCCCCACTTATACATATCGGTATATATACTGATTTGAGTCAAAGCTTAATAAATTTATTGCTATTTTGACTAATAAATTTATTTCTAGTTTAATATCGGTATATATACTGATTTGAGTCAAAGCCTAATAAATTTATTTCTAGTTTGATTAATAATTTTTTTGCTAGTTATATCAAACTTACCAAAGGCTTCAAGTACAAAAAATGTAATGGTAGCTAAACAAGCCACAACACATATTTTGGACTCATCTCCACTAATGGCCCAATGAGTAACCAAACCCCAAATACTATGTGGGCTTTAACTCCAGCCCAAGCCTTCTTAATTGTGACAAAAACACACAATTCTCTTCGTTGACTTTCTTAAGAAGTCACGAGACTTTGTTTCTTCTTTGGCTCCTCTTCTTGTGAGCACTTCTCTTCTTCTTTGCTCTTCTTCTTCTTCTTCTATTAAAGCTTTTCTCTTTTGCAGGTTTAATCAAGGACTGAATTCCCAACGGTATCGTTAGTTTTTACTGAGGTTTTCTTACAATGTCTTAATCATATTGTCTTCTTGTGAAGTTCCGCTTGCTATGGACGAGGTTTGGTTGCTCATAAGTCATAACAATGGATGCGATACAATGTGAGTTTATTTCAACAGCTCAGGTTTCACTATTAACAAAAAAAAAACATCTTTTTTTTATTCAAAATGACAACGTAAGTTTTATTAATCACATAAAGATAAAGGGAACTACAGAATTCATCTTCTACACAATGGACAACTAGAATGCCATCTAGTTATACAACTAAAATGGAACAGGTGACCGCATTCCAAACTGGCCAATGGAAGTCTAGAGTGGCTAAATTCTTCAAGACATATGGCGCATTCTTCCCCAACTTCGAAATTGAAGTTCTCGATAGCAATAGGTGAATATCTTGGAACAGTCTGTGTCTGATCAGCAGTACCAACATCTGGAATGTTGGTGGGTAAACTCTGCTCAACTAGAGAATTATAATAAGCTATAAAACTAGTGACAATGTAGTATAAGAGAAAACCTAAAACTAAGCTACAGGCTATAGCCAGAGTAACCCAACCAAACAACACCAGTGTTCTGTTCAGGTCAGTTGATTTGTTATTATGTGTCACTGAATCCATGACAAAAACGTAAAGGTAACTTAGAGAGGAAGAAGAAAGCTTTGAGATTTTTTGAAGAACCTGCCCTGTTGTTCTTTTCCACGTCGCTGCTGCGACTCAAACCTTTCTTTTTTTTTTCGTCAGCTGCGACTCAACCTTTTAGAAGATTTGAGTTCTCATCTTTTGTTTAGGTAGGTTACAGAGTAGTGCCGGCGAAACGTTGGAAAGGTGTGCAATTGCAGATATCTAAAGAACCCGGCGAATTCAACTCTACGTGGACAAGGGAAAGATGGTTTTTTTTCTTAAAGTCTCATTATATTGAGAGAAAGAACAAAACAAAAGAAAAGGAGACTCTCTTAGTGAAATGGTTCGCTGGTAAGACGTCCGACTAAAAGAAAGGACTAAACGTTTCCCGTTCGGCGACCTCTTTCACCATCGCAAAGTGAGCTTACCAATCACGCATTTCTCTTTTTCGCCTTCCAATTTAATTTCTTGTTATTCCTCAAATCATTCAGATCTGACTTCGTTGTCAGCGATTTTGCTAGTTTGGATGAGATAAAGTTTGGATTTTTTTTGGTTTTGTTTTTAATCCAAAAACTGATACGTTTGGAAGCTGGATCAGGTAGGTATGGAAGACGACGCTTTAGCTTCCGCCGATGAAAATCATATCGGAGATGGTGACGTTCCTCCAATTACCGGAGGTCCAGATGTCGATGAGTCGCAATCATCTCATCAGATCAATGTCGTCGCAACTGTGAGTTCGTTATATCTCTAAGATTGATTGGAACATTGCTACATTAGATTGATTCTCTTGGTTGATGATAGGAAATTGAGGTAAATTTGATTCATTCCGTAGTTTATAATGTCGATGAGGAAAGGCAGAGTCTTTCGAATCAAAATAACACTGAGCTCCTGATTTTGATGATGATAAAATATCAATTTTATGGATTGATGAGACGTGACTTCTCCAAGAGCAATTGAGGATCGAATGCTGAATCCGTTTGAGCCTCCATCGACAAGTTTCTGAATTGGGTTTCACCAGTCGAGCATTGAGGATGGGAAGAGAGAAGAAGAAGGAAGATGAGCAATTGCGCATATCTTAAAATACACAACATGGATATAGTTTAGTCAATTTTTATTTCTCTTGCAAATTTGATATAGTTTTGGTTGATACATATTTGATTCATTAAGTACCACAATTTCCACCTGGTCCTCCAAAGGAGAAGGATACCCCATTCGACTTGCTATAACCCCAATACGTTAGTCTATAACATTGGTAAGAATCTGCATAAAGTCTTGTTTTCTTATCTTCAATATCGATGCTTTGATAGTTCGAATTCTTAACTTTGACAAATGAAAAATGTGCACTTTTATGATAGTCGATAACTGGAAAATGGCCATTTCCCATTGGAGGACTAATTCCCTCCGGAGATGGAAATGTATTTCCTCCAAAACGTACCAAAGAAACTCCTTTATTTAAGTGAGTAAATAACTCTTTAGGCCAGTAACCAATAACTTCGTCATATAATTTTAGTACCCAATTTCCACTGAAACCATCCTAAATAATATTAAAACAGAAAATAAAAGAAAAACGTTAAACAAAAATCTATAAAATTTGTAAGTATATATGTGATTTGAAGAAGAAACACTGAAGGAATCTTTAAAACTCCAATAAATTCTAATGAGAATGGATTCAAGTAATTCAAAACCTAAATTAAAATTTTAAAATTATGATCTATAGTATAAGAAATAGAAATTCTAGTATTCTCATTAAATATAAAGTAGATAAAGTATTACCTGAAAAACTTGCGGTTTAGTAAAAACTGTTTCTTTACCACCATAAACAGAAGAATCATTAAACGTTGTTCCTATCAAGGGAACTCGAGAAACAGTAATGAAGCCAGGACATTTTGTATTATAGCATCCAGTTCTTTTATAGCCATCTGCCTAATGAATTAAAAAGGTAAAATATATTATGCAAGAAGAAAGGAAAAAATGGTCTGATTTTAATTTTATTGTCACGGTTCTTAACAATAAAATGAAAATGAACTGTTGTATTTATTGCCATGTATACAGAACCATAATTGAGAAAATTTACTCACAGTCCAATATATTGTAAACCGCGTGAAAGTGTCGCCATATAATCTTGGATGTACCTGTATTAAATAAAATTCATAAAAACACTTGAGATTTATTTGAATATAAGTATTAAATTAATAACATGTTTGTTTGAAAAAAGCATTAATCTTTATGTGCGTATTTTTTTTTTTTTGATAACAGAGGAATCTCAGCATGTGGAATGATAATATTTTTTCTTGTCAAATGCATCAGCACTTGTACGAGAATATTCAAATTTTAGTCCCTCGATATTTCAAGATGAGTTTTCTAACCACTAAACCACCATAAATTAGTTATCCTTTCGTATTAATGAATAGTTATTATATAGTTTTAAAGTAAATTTTATTGAGTATATTGTATTTTTAATAATTATATATGTTTGTAAGTTAATTTTTTTTGGCATTCTACACAAAATTAATTCGCAGTGAGTAGATTGACCCATGTATCTTATATAGTAATGTTGGTCCCTTTAAACTTTCAATATGAGATTTTAACATTATTTATTTTATGAAAGTATATATATATATATTGTCTTATTAAGTTCTTTGTGTAAAATTGAAAGAATGTGGATGAACTATGAAGTACAAATTTTGCTATTTAAGTTTGGTAACAACTTACCGCCAAACCAAATTGTATGCTGTTGAGTTGATCACGAGGTCCATTCTCTAACCAGATTTGATTATTACTATATTGGTTATTTTGTAGAGTTAAATTATGAATACTTATCTTAGCTCCCGCTCCTCGATAGATGCTCCCATCTAAAACATTTTCGATCACTGCAAACTGAACATCATGTGAAAATAATTCAGATTATTTTAAGAATGTTTTACTTGTATTACAATTATACAAGGAAGGAGAAAAATGCGAGGGCAGATATATTCATTTTTTGTGATGTGAGGTGTATAAAAATTTATATGGAATGGTATTGATATTTTAGTAAAGTCATGAATAAAAAAAAATTACATGTTGGCCGGGATATTCGAGTGTGTCGAGATGAACGCTCTCAATTCCATTTCTTTGTCTTAAAATTGGTACAGTTCCTTTTGGACAACTTTTATCATTTGTTTGATGATATTCATCTTTTCTTCTAAGCCTTTCTTTCGAATTGAATTTTTTCTAAAACCATAGCACAAGAATAACAAGATTAAAAAAATATATATGTATAGACCTTCAAGATTAAATTTGCTCTATTACATACATTGTTTTTCACCATACCTGGATCTTGTGGTGTTTCAACAATGGATGTTGAAAAGCCGGTTGTTTGTATATATCAACACAATCGAAATCTTTTAAAATAGGCTGCAAAACAATTCTTAAGAAATTGAAAATACCAAAGTTTAAAGAATCAAAAAAACAAACTAAAAGTTATGAAATCTCACATCAATGCTTCCAACAGCCACTTGCGTTAAAAGCAAATAAGAGGATAAACAGAGAACTAGATGTGAACTCATTGTTATTTTATTTATATTTCCCCACTTATAAATATCTGTATATATACTTATTTGAGTCAAAGCTTAATAAATTTATTGCTATTTTGACTAATAAATTTATTTCTAGTTTAATATCGGTATATATACTGATTTGAGTCAAAGCCTAATAAATTTTATTCTAGTTTGATTAATAATTTTTTTGCTAGTTAAATCAAACTTACCAAAGGCTTCAAATACAAAAAATGTATTGCTAGCTAAACAAACCACAACACATATTTGGACTCATCTCCACTACTGGCCCAATGAGTAACCAAAACCCAAATACTATATGGGCTTTAACTTCAGCCCAAACCTTCTTAATTGTGACAAAAACACACAATTCTCTTCGTTGACTTTCTTAAGAAGTCACGAGACTTTGTTTCTTCTTTGGCTCCTCTTCTTGTGAGCACTTCTCTTCTTCTTTGCTCTTCTTCTTCTTCTTCTATTAAAGCTTTTCTCTTTTGCAGGTTTAATCAAGGACTGAATTCCCAACGGTATCGTTAGTTTTTACTGAGGTTTTCTTACAATGTCTTAATCATATTGTCTTCTTGTGAAGTTCCGCTTGCTATGGACGAGGTTTGGTTAAACTCACAGTCCGGTATATATACTGATTTGAGTCGAAGTCTAATAATGGCCCAATGAGTAACCAAAACCCAAATACTATGTGGGCTTTAACTCCAGCCCAAGCCTTCTTAATTGTGACAAAAACACACAATTCTCTTCGTTAACTTTCTTCTTCTTCTTCTTCTTCAGTCACGAGACTTTGTTTCTTCTTTGGCTCCTCTTCTAGTGAGCACTTCTCTTCTTCTTTGCTCTTGTTCTTCTTCTCATTAAAGCTTTTTCTCTTTTGCAGGTTTAATCAAGGACTGAATTCCCAACGGTATCGTTAGTTTTTACCGAGGTTTTCTTACAATGTCTTAATCATATTATCTTCTTGTGAAGTTCCGCGTCCTATGGACGAGGTTTGGTTGCTCATAAGTCATAACAATGGATCCGATACAATGTGAGTTTATTTCAATAGCTCAGGTTTCATTATTTACAAAAAAAAACATCTTTATTTAATTCAAAATGACAACGTAAGTTTTATTAATCACATAAACATAAAGGGAACTGCAGACTTCATCCTCTACACAATGGACAACTAGAATGCCATCTAGTTATACAACTAAAATGGAACAGGTGACCGCATTCCAAATTGGCCAGTGGAAGTCTAGACTGGCTAAATTCTTCAAGACATATGGCGCATTAATCCCCAACTTCGAAATTGAAGTTCTCGATAGCAATAGGTGAATATCTTGGAACTGTATGTTCAACCTGAGGGACGGTAACAACCCGGACTTAAGAAGGAGGGTTCTCACCGGGGAGATTTCACCGGAGAAACTCATCACATTGTCTGCTGAAGAAATGGCAAGCGACAAGAGGAAACAAGAGAACAATCAAATCAAAGAGAAAGCCCTGTTTGATTGCGAGCGTGGTCTTGCAGCAAAAGCATCTACCGACCAGTTCAAGTGCGGGCGGTGTGGTCAACGCAAATGCACCTACTATCAGATGCAAACAAGAAGTGCTGATGAGCCAATGACGACCTATGTTACATGTGTTAACTGTGACAACCACTGGAAGTTCTGTTAAGGAGATCTCTGTGTGTCTTTGTATTTCATGAGACCATGTTAAGACATAGAGGCTCTGATTGATTAATCAGGAGCTTCATGTCCATTTGCCATCATTCCGTGAATGTTCCGGCTCCGATGTTTGTTTTAAGGATATCATTCAATGTCTTAGAGATTAGTAAGTAGGGGTATTTACTAATTTAGGTGTTTGTAGCTCTTATTTCTTTTGCTTCTCTTCTTTCAAACTGTCAACTCAACTTTCTTGCAGATTTTACCAAGTTTTGAAGTTTATTTAGTTGAAGAACTTATAAGTTGAAAGAATTCTTATTTTTGTATGTTTTTTTTTTTTTTAATGTTTTGATGAACTTGTTCTTCCATTCCAATCGTTCCAAAAATCCAAACTTTTAAAGCGTATTCAATCAAACGAATCTCGTCCTAGACATATCTTGGTCATCCCAAGAAGAAGAGAAAAAATTATGGTCAAGCAACTAAAAGTCTAAACCCATTTTAAAATTCTAGTGTTGATATATGAGATGAGAATTATACTATATTGATCACTTGCCCAATTAAAAAATATCGTATAGAACAGTCAAGTCAACAACTATAGCTAGGGGCAAAAACGTAATTTAACAATAAGCAACTTGCTCGGTTTTTTCGTTATCACCACTCACATGAACTCTGCATTAAAAACTCTATCTCTCTCAAATCGAAAGGCACAGCCCAACTTTTCGCAAGTCGCTGTAAAGTTTGATTTGCTTCTTTTTATATACACATACTTCTCCTCCATACACTACCTTCCTCTTCAATCCTCAAGTTTTTTTTTATAAACCCTAAAACCATCTCTAAGAAGAGATCAAGATTTGTAATCAAGAAGACACCATTACTCAGATCAACATGCTCGCCGTTCACCGTCCTTCTTCCGCCGTATCTGACGGAGATTCCGTCCAGATTCCGATGATGATCGCGTCGTTTCAAAAACGTTTTCCTTCTCTCTCACGCGACTCCACGGCCGCTCGTTTTCACACACACGAGGTTGGTCCTAACCAGTGTTGCTCCGCCGTTATTCAGGAGATATCCGCTCCAATATCCACCGTTTGGTCCGTCGTCCGCCGCTTTGATAACCCACAAGCTTACAAACACTTTCTCAAAAGCTGCAGCGTCATCGGCGGAGACGGCGATAACGTTGGTAGCCTCCGTCAAGTCCACGTCGTCTCTGGCCTCCCTGCCGCTAGCTCCACCGAGAGACTTGATATCCTCGACGATGAACGCCACGTCATCAGTTTCAGCGTTGTTGGTGGTGACCACCGGCTTTCTAACTACCGATCCGTCACGACCCTCCACCCTTCTCCGATCTCCGGGACCGTCGTTGTGGAGTCTTACGTCGTTGATGTTCCTCCCGGGAACACAAAGGAAGAGACTTGTGACTTTGTTGACGTTATCGTACGATGCAATCTTCAATCTCTTGCGAAAATAGCCGAGAATACTGCGGCGGAGAGCAAGAAGATGTCTCTGTGATGAGTCTTTGTCGTCGTCGAGTAGTTTCGTTAGATCCGACGTTTTCTAGATTTTTAGCCGTCGTGTGATCTATGTTTTTCCGGCTTATGTGTGAAAAAAGTTACATTAGTGAATTAATCTCTTATGCATATCATAATCCTTCTTTTAATTTTTGTATTTTATATCAAGAACCTATTCGGATTAGCCCTATTCCGGCTTTCACCACCCAAAGATAATAATATTCAACTAGAAGAATGTGGTTATGTTGTCCGTTAATTAAAAGTATGATTTTCAAGTTTATTTAATCTTGTTTTTCTATAGTTTCAGCATAAAAAGCGTAAATGAAATGGTCAGTACGTAATATATATACTAAAGATTACAGTATGCGTAATGTTCGACTGATCAGATGTATAATAACTGGTTACATTGAGTTGTTGACCATCTTCATTTATAGATATAATGTGTGTAAATAAATTATGTATAACAGCTTTTGAGAAAATTCGATGATTTTTTTTAAAGGCAACTTTAAATTTGGGCATAATATAATGTGTTCCCTTCCTCTAGGATTTAAATAGTTTCTCCAACTTTTTACTTTCTTATTATTTCATAATGATTAAAATAACCGATTAAGCTTTAAGTTTATATTTAAAGATCAAACAATTGATAGAGACTTTAACAAAAAAAAAAACAATTGATAGAGAAATCAAGATTTGGAGTTTTTACTTGACATATACTATTTCATAGAAAATAAATAGAAAGAGTAGTTGGAAAGGCTTAAAGGTAATGCCTAAAATGGACAAAACATACATGTATTCAAAAATATGAACATGGCCGTCAAAATATAAAATATAAAAAAAATGAACATGTTGATGGAATTAAAGAAATAAGAAATTGCAAGTGGACGATGCTTTGAATGATAACCCAACAAGCCAAGCTGTTCTTTATTTTTATTTTTCCGCTTAATGAAAAAGGAAATGCAAGTTGCAAATTGTTTATCTTTTACTTCTTTCTTTATGATTCTTCCAAAGCCAAAAGATATAAAATTTCTTATAATAATAAAGAAATATGGAATAGAGAGAAGCGCAAGTTGCATGTCCTTTTTACATCACGAGAGTCACGATATGTTTCGTTTACAAGTGATCTCCTAGAATATAAATACATAAATGTGATTTTTTCTATATATTTGAGAGGTTTCTACATTTCTATCCACAAAAAGATACGTGATTGATCGACAAAACATGAATCAAATGAAATGAAAGTTTTTCTTTTCCTTAGATCTAAAAACTTCTACTTTTATGTTTGCAATATCATTATCGAAGTTCACCACAATGGTTACGTAACCATCATGAACTACAAAAATTTCAGTCGATATTAGAATAGCATAAAAACACACAAAAATGTTATTACTTTCAATTACTAATTTTTGTGGTCGTCAAATATCGACAAATATAGCATAGCTTACTAATCATAAGATACATAATGTGGCCACGAAAGGTGTAAAAATAAAAAAAGGATGGGAAAGAGTTGGCGGTGCAAGTGGGAGTGGGGTAGCTGCAATTTTTTGCAAGTTGGGCAAAACATATTAATTGTGATTTGCAAATTGATGAGTTTTCTTATTCTTCAAAAAATAAAAATAAATATATATGTGCTTTTGCGATCCATCACGCCACTGTTTCCTATAATTTGATTGGACCTCTGCCCAAATTTCCGCTCGTTGGAGAATGGAGAGAACGAAAATAAAAATCGAATATAAATGTATGAATATAATTCACAAGTTGCAACAGATTAGTGCTTTATCGCTTCTTCTTATATGAAGAAAGGGTTCATGTGATGCTTCTAAGTTCTAACCCGAACCACCTATATCGGCGTACGGCCTTAATTCTGTTTTGGGTCGGGTTAAGGTAATTTATCATTTGTACTTAATTCATAATTCATTTTATTTTCTGTTGTCAATATCATCTAGAAGGTCGAAGACCAGAAGTATTGAAGAATTGTTTAAGAATTTTTCCAATAACTAATTTCCGGAAAAATCTTTCAAATTTGTGAAAAAAAAAATCTTTCAAATTGTGGAAATCATTTAGATAAAATTACTTTCTTTTTTAAGTCATGGCTTTTTTTGTATCATGGAGTTGATTCGTCCATGTTATAGGACATTTTAGAAAAACTGACTGCAGCATGTTTTGGATGTGAAAAATCTGCATTGGTGCACTTTGTTGATTTTTTTTTTTGGTATGAAAAATTTGTTGTAACATTTATAACAACCAACCATCGAATACACGTGTGCGAATAATCATTTACATTAAACCAGAAAAAGCATACTCTCCCGACTAAAGATCTGTATTGGTGAATGGTGGTGATATTTGATGATTTGTTATAACGGGTAAAGCATGCGATCCACAAAAGCGTATACAGACGCACACATTCACACAAAATGTAACTGATTGTACAAAGTTCACAATCGTACCAAAAAATTTGAAATTAGTTTTGTGACCCAAAAAAAAAGGTTTTAAACACCGGCCAAGGTTATTTTGCTTTTTAATAGTGAATGCATCATATATTATAATCGAACCAGCGATAATGGGCCTATAGCATTCGCCTCTGTGCCCAACTGGACCCGATCATTTATATGATCGCAATCCCAGCCTACGTGTAATAACTAATAGTAAGAATTACACGCATGCACGACGCATTTTCTTTTCTTCCTTTACGCCACACACGACACATTAATAACGTGATCCGTTAATGTTTTGTAGCATATCGAACCGGTATGGAAGTTAATTCTCACCAAGTCCACTAATGTTTTAGCTTTTTTTTGGCATGGGATCATGTATTTAAGATTTACTGATGTAATTCCTAAACTTTTTATTTCTTGAAATGATATTTACATTCTTATCAAAAAAAAAAAAAGTCCACTAAGGTTACTTTCAGTTGCTTCAACTTCTCTGGTCTCGTCGTCTCGTGTATTAATTAAAAAAAATTGCATATGTAAATTAATGGGTGATAATCGTAGAGATTACAGAATCGTTTTAAAGAAAAAATCAGCCAAAAAGACAATTGAACGGTGACAAGTGACTGAATTCCGTAAGAGACATTTTCTCCGATATATGCATCTAATTTTGATCAAACATGAACCAAATTCATCAATAAAATGGACTAAAATATGTGTTTTGGACGAAAGCTTTAGTAAAAATATCTTATACCATTCGTTAACAAAAAAACTTAAGTTCTTACCAATTCATATAGTAGTAAGTAGTAACACAATTTCTCACCAAAAAAAAATCATATAGTAACACAATTACCAAATCATACTCATTGTCATCTAATAATATAGATGGTGATGGTAATACTTTTGATTACCAGTATATATTAGGATTGATCCAACAAACTTCTTGATGAAACTGAACATTTTCTGAATTCTGAACAACGTTCTTAATAAGATAGACAGAAGATATACCACAAGAAATATGAGAAAATGATGAATTCCTACAATTAAAAAACTAAAACATAAACTATCAAATAAAGAAATTATAATAGATCAATGCATGTATCATGTCATAAGAATGAATTCAATGGTTTATTATTTAATTAATTGATAAAATATCAAAAGCATTACAATAATAATTTTATAGAATAATATTATGCGAAACATAACGTTTAAGTAGTTTTTTCTATCCCCGGATTCCTCTATCCCCCTACTAAAACAAAAATTTATAGAAAGACATAAACGTAGAAGAAAAAAGAAAACAAGAAAGAAAATAGATTTTCAAAAAAATACGAAGCAACGCAAATCGAATTTTGAGGTATCTTGAAGACAACGAATAGTATGAATGTGGAAACGCCAACAACTTAACCTTACGTTTACATATTCGATATTCTATTATTTGACCATCTCTAACCATATTTGTTGGATTATGAAAATCCAAACTGTCGCACGGAAATACCATAGTTACCCTTTTGGCTAACACCATTCTCAGATTTTCTATTATGCTTTTATGAAGAATGCCAAGGGGTATTCTCGGTAACACCAATTTAATCGATAGTCGCCTTCACTTGCAAACCAAGGGAGATGCGGAACTACCAACTTAGTTTTGTCTGACCCACTAGGCCACTACTTCTATTCCAGAAATTAAAAGTTATTATCCAAAACTATTTATGAAATTCGTTAACGAAATATATACAATTCTTTCTGATGACGTAACTGAAAACGACAATCGATTAATCACAAAACGCTGGTAGAACTTAGGAGCCAATAGAACACTTGAGTCGTGTCGTGACATGAAACACATGGCTACAAAGTTCTCCCAAAGTTTTTTTTGTAAAACCCGATCATTTGCTAAGCAAGTCCTAGACAAATATAAACACACAATCCCCTATAATATATAGAAAGAGATTACGGTCAGATTCCGTAACTATAGGTCAAATGCTTACCGTCAGATTCTAGAATCAGCGTCCGATTGCATTCACAATGGATAGAAGTTCTTTCGTTTTTTTGGTTAAATTATGGAGATAATGTATTTTTATCTCAAGAACATGTTTTTTTTTCCGTCAAAATGGAGGATTATATTAGAAGGTTTGAGAAATCGCTTTGCAGCGCGTTTGTTGAACAAAACTATGAAAATAGAAACAGGAGTTAAGAGGAATTTGTTGGTTTGCCAAAAGGTCAGCTGGTGTATTACTATTTCGATGGCACCAAATGAATTGACGATCTGTGAATCTTGACTTCCAACTTCGTGCTTCTCTTATCCAATTGAACATACCAAAGTTGAGTTTGTTGCCATTGAGCAGATCTGCAACTTCTTTGTTGTCACCTTCAAAACAAACTCTCTTGAAACCTTTGCTCCAACAGTTCTGCATTGAGTTAATTAAAGCTTGGAATTCTCAAGATCATGTTAATTGATGTTTTTTAGTGATTGGGCCTCCATATTTAAATCTCCTTTGACGACAATAGTTTCTTCTTTCTTAACACGGTGGACTGAATTCTTCCCAAGAATAATTAATGTTTTCTTTTCCATCAAGGTATTGAAAGTCTGAAACTATAGAAAACCTTTTCTTTTCCATAATATTATGATGACTGTATATTGACTACAACAAGAGTATACAATCCAATCAATTATGTAATATTTTAGATATAAGTGTGTTTGAACTTTGAAGATGCAGCCTCACCTTCAAAAAATTTCTCCGCTAGATTATTGGAAAAAATATAAAACAAATTAGTAACTTAATTTTTCAAAACATTAGAATCCTACTTTATATGTGTTTCAAACAAAGCACAATATGTATTCAAAGTTAAATCTCAAGTTCAAATTAAGCCTTCATGATTTTGTCTTTAATAATTAGCTTTCCTCTCTAATTAATCATTAATCAACTTAAAAAATTATTATTTTTCTGGAAGTGGGCAATTGCTTGGCAAACTGTCAACACAAAAGTTTAGAATTTATATTAGGAAAATGATATATATAGGCATAAGTTATTCATAGACAGCTACTGAAATGTGATTGACCACCAAACTACAAAATAGCTTCAAGAAGGCTGGAGTTAAAAGGCAAGTCAGAGAAAGACACATCAATATAACCCAAAACAAACATCATAACAACAACAATAACAAACACATAACCAATGGTAAAGCGACAACTGTTGATGCTAGGTATCAGAACTAGCTTTCATACTATCGCCGCCGTGCTTGTGGCCGGATTAATAGTCACTGCCGTGTTTATGTCCCGAAACGGTTTGCTAAAGGAAAACCCTCAAAGAGACAGTGTACCGGACCTCAGCGGCGACAGTAGCAAAGAATGTAATTTGTTCGAAGGGAAATGGGTATTTGATAATGAATCATACCCTCTTTATAAAGAAGAAGATTGCAAGTTTATGTCTGACCAGTTGGCTTGTGAGAAGTTTGGGAGAAAAGATTTGAGTTACAAATTCTGGAGGTGGCAACCTCACACGTGTGATCTTCCCAGGTTTTTTCCTTCGTTTTCGTTTTCACTTTCACATTTTTACGACTCTCTTTCTTTTCTCTATACATGGCCTTTATTTAGTATACTAGATTTGAACCCGCGGTACACCGCGGGGCTATAATTTTTTTTAAAAAAATCTAAATATAATTAGTTTTGTTTATTAATAGAGAGTATAATATAATATTTCGAAGTATATTATAAATGTACCATCCATATATCTATATTAATAGTTTTAAGTATATACACTTAAACGACATTTGACTTTCTTCTTCTTCTTACCTCAGTTTAGGAGAAAGATTTTTCTTGCGGTACACCGCGGAGCTATTATTTTTAAAAAATATTTTTCTTCCTTAAACTTCCAAATCTAGATTTTACCCCACGGTACACCGCTAGTCGATTTTTTTATAACTAAAAAATTATTTTGCAAAATTTTAAGTTGTATTTATTTTGTTAATATTGTTATTTTGTTTAGTGTTTCTGATTTTATAATTAAATTTTGATTTTTAATTCTAGGATTTCATCCATAGTATATTGTTTAATATTAATATTGATCCAAACCCGTTGCACCATATAACCCCGTCCCGTAAAATTAAACATCATTTGTTATTTTTTTGAATAATATTTTTATGCACTACGGGTCGCAAGTTCATGCGGATAAGCCCGTAGAGAGTTACGGGTTTGCGGGTAGACCCGCCAAAAGAGAAGCTATCGTTTGAAACCCTTTGTTTTGTTTAGAGGTTTTAAGAAAATATCCCTAAAAAATAATTTTCATTATATGAAAAAAAAGAAGTAGAAGAAATTGTAGTATCAACATTCCCGATTTTTATATCACTCGTTACAATTAATTTTTTTTTTTGGAGATAAAAATCAGAAGTTAACTAAGTCGAAATTTTTAAAAAGATTGTGTAGAGATTTTTGGTAAATTGTTGAGAACATATTTGATTTCAAAATTTTTACTTAAATAGATAAGGAAAGATTTTGTAGAGACTTTTGCTAAATATATGAGAAATAAATTTCAAATAAAAATCTTTACTTAAATAAAACAAATCTAAATAATTAATGCTAATGGCATGTCATTGTAAATACTTCTCAACTTCATGATTTATTTGCTAATTGTGATCCAAAAATGTATATATAGATAGTTTATACTATAAACATGTCGCATTATCTCCCCAGATTATACACTTTTCCGTTCTTCTTTCAGTTGATCTATCTCCATTTATATAGGAAACGGTTCTATATCATTCAGTTGATGAAACTTAGACCGATAATTATGTTAGAGTACATATATAGGAATTTTTTCTTCTTGTTTCTAAATTAAATTCTAATGCCATCCGTTCGTTTAGAAGAAAAATAAAAAAAAGAAAGCAAACAAACACAAGAAGAAGAAGTGAATATACAAGTAGTTGGGCCTAATTTGGGCCTTATTGCAAGTCATCGGTTCAAATTAAGGGCTAACGACCAACCAATATACCACATCAATAACTGCTTCTTTTTTTTCTTTTTTTACACATGATTAATTATTTAATTGTTGTTACCAAAATTTATACCAATACTGTATTATCATCATTGAAATCTTTTAATGTAAAAAAAAAAAGGTTTAATGGAACGAAGTTGCTGGAGAGGCTAAGAAATAAGAGGATGGTATACGTAGGAGACTCTTTGAACAGAGGCCAATGGGTATCAATGGTGTGTATGGTTAGTTCGGTCATTACAAACCCAAAGGCGATGTATATGCACAACAATGGCTCTAACCTCATCACCTTCAAAGCCCTCGTAAGTCCTTCATAAATTTTGACACTCAATTACAATCAGTTGTTTGAAAAGTGGGCGGTTATCAAAAAAGTGAATGATGGTGTGGACTAGAACCATCTCTTAGAACATGCAATCAAGCTGCATGCAAATAGTGCCTTTGTTCAAAATCCAATTTTTAAATTATATTTTGAAGAAATTTTCAACATTTCTAAAAACTAATAAAGCCTTTAGTTTCTATATCGTTAGAATGACATTTGTTTATTAAAATGTTCAACGTGATCTTCAAAATAATATGAGACTGCCTTTGCGGATAAATAATCAGGAATACAATGCGACAATAGACTACTATTGGGCTCCTTTACTGGTGGAATCCAACTCGGACGACCCGACAAACCATAGATTTCCTGATCGGATAGTTCGGATCCAATCGATAGAGAAACATGCGAGGCATTGGACGAACTCTAATATCATTGTTTTCAACTCTTATTTATGGTGGAGAATGCCTCATATCAAGTCACTGTAAGTTTTTTTACTTGTGAAGTTAAACTCAACTATTCTCAATATGTAACAAATGGGTAATACATTAAGTAAATATATAAAAGGTGGGGATCATTTGAGAAGTTAGATGGAATATACAAGGAAGTGGAGATGGTGAGAGTTTATGAGATGGCTTTGCAAACACTGTCTCAGTGGTTGGAGGTTCACGTTAACCCCAATCTTACCAAACTTTTCTTCATGTCCATGTCTCCCACCCATGAAAGGTACCTTTCTCTAACTCTTTTCAATACCCATGATAATGTTTTTTGATCTATTTTTTTCCCTCATAGATTCGTATCTTCATTCTTTACGTTTTTTTCGATAAATATTTATTTCTCCTAATATATCAATTGGTTTTTAGAGTGTGATTGAAATCTTCACTAGTTGAACTTCTTCTTTTTTTTTTTTTTTTTTTTACTTAGCAGTCAAAAGTTTTATAGCAAAATAAGTTTTACTTTTAATGATGCATATGATCGGCACAACTTATGACCAAATGAATTTGTCATACTAGTATTATTTGGGTTCTTATACAAGATAACAAGTAACATAAGTAAATCTATGTAGGGGTGAAGAATGGGGAGGAAAACTTGATCAGAACTGTTATGGAGAAACTAGTCTAATAGATAAAGAAGGATATACTGGAAAAGGTTCAGATCCAAAGATGATGAGAGTCTTAGAAAATGTGCTTGACGGGCTAAAAAATCGAGGATTACACATGCAGATGATAAACATTACGCAACTATCGGAGTATCGAAAAGAAGGTCATCCTTCGATCTACAGAAAACAATGGGGAACAGTGAAGGAAAATGAACTCTCGAATCCAAGTAGTAATGCAGATTGCATACATTGGTGTTTGCCTGGAGTTCCTGATGTTTGGAATGAACTCCTTTATGCTTATATTCCTGACCATCACTCTAGTTGAAAACTACTGTTACATCTTTTTTTTTTCTTCTACCTATTCCACTTCAATTGTACAGCTGATTTTATTACTCTCACTTATTTTTATCAAAATTTTTAACATGTTTTTCTTAATATGCCATTTCTTCAATGAATTAGAATCCCTTTATTTGGGTCAAAACAATTATTTTGTTTTGGGCCATAGTTGATTAGGCTTTGCAAGTTTTGGATATGGTGCCAAGAAAATCCATCAATCTTCCATATGGTAGTTTTTGTTTTTTTGTTTTTTCCGGTTAAGTTAAATATGCTAGTTAAAAATGTGTGTTCTACTCTATCTAGAGTTGAATAACAATTTTTAACTTTCAAATGCATGATGTGGAAAATGCATAAAAGCCTACGAGTATACGTTAAAATATGTGATAAAGTGGAACTAAGAATGTATTTTAGTTTTTTTTTTTTTATGATGATTTTTGAAGGGTTTTTCTAACTAATCAACATTTTGTCGTTAATCACAAATATCATTCAACTATATATGTTAAATTAAACTGAAATATCTTTACCATTGATATACTACTAAAATAATACTACTATTCATATCCTAAAGAAAGATGAGGCATGAAAAGCTGTGTGTGTTAAAATCTGTGTCACAAAGTGGAAGGCGGAGAAACTGGGAAGTTGGCAGGACAGATACAGAATCATAAAGCCGCCCTGAAGTGACGCTCCAATAATTGTTTTGATTTCTTCCCAGAATTTCCTCCATTATTTCTCGAATTACTAAAAACTAGAAAACTTAAATTTCAATCATCCTTTCTTTGGATTTTTCGAAGAATCTCGTTCTTCATATTACATTTTTTTGTTTATTAATTTTTTATTTTCTGACTGGTAAATTGGCAATAGACCCCATTGATTGAGGACTGTGTGGATGATGACCATTTTAACGAAAAGCTGATCAAATGAGGTTGAATTTTGTCAGAATGAATGTCTTTGCATAAAAGTTCAGCCAATTAATACTTTTGAATGTATATTGGTTCCTTTATATGGAGGCTTCCCACTACTCTGATTCTATGAATCTTGGCTTCGTATAAGATTTTAAATGGTTTCAAAGAAACAAACACTTGATTACAAATTTACATTTTAAATACCTTGTTTGTATTACATGAACCTTTAAGTGAAGAAAATGGAAAGAGCTATTACTGTTTTACTTAGAGTAAACATATGTATAAATGTGTGCTCTGAGTCCCTAATATATTTTTGGACCTCATCGTAATATCTTTGGATAGGTTTTATTCATTAAAGCTTGTTTTTGGACCTCATCGTAATATGCTAACAAAATAAAATATATATTTAACTTTAAGAAAGCCGTATTCATAAATTCTATGTCACACCATTAGAGCACAACTGTCTTAGAGATGGCAGAGGATAGAGACTACAGAATTTCATGTATATTAATAGAAAAATATACAGTCCAACTTAGATTCGTTCATCTTCATGTATTTATGTAGATTTTAAAATCTATTTTAACATTAATGTATCATGCTATTGATTGAGGGCTGTTGCCTATGATAATGACCTAACGAAAAGCTGACCCAAATTAAATTGAATAATGTCAGATTGAATGTTTGTAAATTCTCAGCCAGTAAAAGATATGGAGTTACGTTGTATATGATCTAATTGATTATTCTTGTGTGTATGTTTTTGTTTTCTTTTATTTGGAAGTTCTCCAGCTACTTAAGAAGTTAGAATACATGGATCTTGCTCCGAAAAGGGGACTGATTTATTATTTAATATTCAGGTTATGAATTTTGGAAACCTTATACAAATTCCTTGCTATTTTTTTCTTTTGTATGTGGTGATTGTGTTTTTATAATTGAAGTTTCACTAATTTATAGTTCAGTAATGATCCTTTGTTCAAAAATCAAAACAGATTAGACTAGCTAGGAACCAAATGTATTAGAATAGGAATGCAAAATGGACTGATCTATCAAAGTTCGCGTACGGCAAACTAATCATAATTAACGAAATGGATGTGACTTTGATCAGCCTATTTAGACGTACTCCTCTATAAAAGAAGTTAAAAGTTGGCAGATGATTGATGTAATGTAAAGATGATAAGAAAAATATACATCGTAGCTAATTCGATCCGTTATTTGTTTTGTGTTAAAAAAATTAGGAACATGGTCATACTTTTTCATTTAACCGGTTAAATTTATCGATGCTAGATATCTTTGATAAGCTTATCTTATCACTGATTTTACAAATGCTCGATCGATATATAAGTTTATCAACACTTTCTTACTAACTGCTAAACTATTTGGTAATTAATCCTTTGATTTCATTTCCTGAGCCCTCATTGATTTTGGTGTGCAAACTCTCGATCGTATTCTTTTAGAAATAATAATTTTAAAATGAGAGAGAAAAATGTAGTGACTTGTTTTTTGTTTTTTTTTTTTTTTTTTTGGAAAGAAGGTTTGAGAAAAATGTAGTGATGAAAGTGAGATATATGGGACGCACTATTGAAAACATTGACCACACCGCATGATGTGAGATTTGATGTGAATATGGTAACTAATAACACCCAGACTCACTTTTATGAGAGAATGTATCTTAACGAATGTTATTCACCAATGCTTAGATGCGCTATAGGGGAACATTATCATTATTTGGAAAGAACCAATTTTTTTTTTTTTTGATAAATTCTTCCAATCGCAATCAAAACTTACCATCTATACAAACGTTTTCTGCATCTAGTAGACCGTGAAACAATAATAATTTGTTATAGTATTAGATAATATATATCTATTCCAACCTCACTGTTTTATTCTAGTATTTTTATGCCAAATATAACGGAAACAAAAACAATTTCAGCTACCAACACATTTTGACATCAGGCTCAAACCCACAAATTTTTTTACCTCATTTTTTTGGTTTAATATTAAAATTGATACTAATAAAAAGAAGGTTTACATTATACAGTGAAAACCCCAAAAAAATATACAAACCTCTTAAAGAGAGAGGGCAAGGAACATTTAAATAAATAAATGAGCTTTAGCCATTAATACAACCAAAGTAGGCTAATAGTACAAAATGACAAGTCATCGATTACATTATTTCTTCTCTTCTTTTTTTTCTCCTTTTCTTTTTTTTGCTAAAGGTCTATTACAGTTTTAAATGTAATTACAAAATTTCAAATGATTGGAATTCAAAACAAACAAAATATTCCGTAAAAGTAAACTGATTTTTTTTAGTCATTATTTAAGTTAGCTCTTTCGACAAAATCATTATAAATTAGGCCATTTTGTAAGTTAGTTCTTTTCTCACTACAAAAAAAAAGAATCATTATGACGTTCAGTTGAGACGAAAAAAAATTGTCACAAATTTGTGACTTTTTTAGATACTATGTTATGACGATTTTTTTTTGTCATAAATTCGTAATTATTTCGTCACAATATTGTTACGCACTAAATAGTAACTGTAAATTGTCTCGATGAGTGACAAAATAGTGACGTTAATATTAGTCGTAACGGTGGTGACGTTTGTATTACCAATATGTAGTCACAAATGGTGACATTAATTTGGGACAAATTATTGGTCACAAATTATTGGTCCAGTTAAAATACTTATATATAGTGAATATTCATTGTATTTTAACGTGGAATATATAAATTTTAGAAAATAATTAAAAATAAAATAAAATAATCGATTACATCTTTCACAATTCATAATTATCTTTAAAACTTAAAATGATTTTATTGTTTTATAAAATAGATAACAATTTGAACTTATAATAAAACATCCATTTCAAGCTTGCTTCATGTCTATTCATCTCGTGTCTAACACTTAATCCCTGAGACAACATGAATATAAACAAAACAAAAATTAAAAATAACACTTGATGATGCTCCAAATATAAGCTGAACACAAAAATTGACATATATAGTTTACCTTCTATAGTCGGTATTGGAACTAACTAAACGATTAATAGTATCATTCAATTTTCTTACTTCGTCTTCTAGACATTTGACTCGGTTTCTCATATATAGTTTTCGACAAGCCACTATAACTTAGGTAATTTTGTAAGTTAGCTGGACTATATAATAATTTTTTTGTTTCACATCTAGAGTATAATCACACATATATACGTACCGTACAACTTTAGTCAAATTAGAAAATCTCAGTATAGTTTTTCTAAATACTTTTTTTTGGTTAATTAATGAACGTCTTATCTGTAAAAAAGAAAATGGATATTTTATAGGGGATGAATCTTTTAAATACTTCAGGATTAATAAAAATGACATCATATATCTCTTGAAACCAAGTGAATACATATTTGATATTTTACTTGACGACCGTAGTCGGCAGGAAAAAAGATACAAACAACAATCTAAAAGGATAAAGTAAAAAGTCTTGACATTCATTAATTTAATCATTCCTGTTAACATAAATGGACAACAAACCTCACCGTTATTTACCAGAATTTACCTATTTTGGTAAGAATTGTACCTCTGGTATTTTATATTCACCTAAAATATAATTATTAACTCTTTTAAATTAATTATTTTTTCAATATTTTCTAATCATAGAAATCCATTTATCTGCGTAACAAAAAAAAAATTATACTTTCAAATCCACTATAAATAAATATATACTCTCATAGCTTGCAAATAAGCATTGATTGGTCTTCGAATATTTTGAATGTCGGACCAATGATATATAGTTAACAATATGCGGTACACAAATACATATTATAATTTAATCACAATAATATATATGCAATGCGTGTATTTATATATACCCACATACGTAATTAAAGTCCGGGATAAAATTATAGCATATATTATAATAGACGACGCATCTATAATTGTTCGTCAACAAAAGCATTATCATGTATTTTGAATTAAGCTTCCTTCATTTCTGTGAACAAGGACCCGAGAAGAAGAAACTAAAGTCAAAAATCAACCGGCCCTTGTGGCCTAGTGGTAAAGAGGTCACAGTAAAGAGGTCAAAACTGTGACTTCCGCCACCAAGATTCGAGGCACGGCCACTGACAAGTTTACATACGGGAATTGCCAGTTTCGTGGGATTAGTCCTTGGGCCTAGGAAACCTTTGGAAGATCCGCGGTTATTAAAAAAAAAAAAAAAAGTCAAACAATCAATACGTGATCCAATAAATCACATCTGGACTATATAGTATTAATACTTTCCACACTAAAAAAGCTAAGAAATTTAATAAATATACTTTAACTAGTAAACATTATTATTACAGGAAAAACGTAGTCATTACATATATTTTGGTAATATATGGAAATTAATAATTCACATTAAAAATAATAATAATATTTTCACGTTTAACGAAGAGGAGATGACGTGTGTTCCTTCGAACCCGAGTTTCGTTAGTCTATAAATAACACCTTCTCTTCTCCTTCTTCCTCACTTCCATCTTTTTAGCTTTACTCTCTCTAATCGTTTTTCTTTTTCTCTTTAAGTCACAACCCAAAAAACAAGTAGAGAAGAATCTGTAAAGCTCAGGAGGGATAGCGCCATGATGATCTTATTTCATATCGATTTTTTGGCGCTATCCATCCTGAGTTTCATTGGCTCTTCTTACTACAATGTAAAAGGCAGAGGCAAAACGTCTACAACCACTTGAAATCCTATTCTTTTTAGTGTCTCATTTGAGCTCTATAATTTTCATAAAAGTGTCTTATTTTTTATATATCTCTTTTGTTGAAACTTTAAACCAAGAAATATACTTTAGTCTAACACAAATCATGATAAGAAAAGACTAGCTAGATCTCATCATTAGACTCTTTCTCTGGTGAAGTCAGCCACCTCCGGGTAGGTTTCATTTGTATCCTAATTACAATTATTAGTGTTCTTATTGCCGTTTTAAATAAAGTTAATTAGTTAATTAATGTCGGTCCAAACTTTCTAAACCAATTATTCTGAAAAAGATGAACGCCAATCAATTATATACAATTTTCTTACATTAATTAAAGTAGAATCGGAGATGCTACTAACCAAAAGTTGCAATATCATAAAATCATTTTCTGAAGATTTGTTTTAGGATTTACTTACTTTATAGTGCTTGTGGTTGGGGTCAGGGTAAGTGGGGAACAGATATGCTCTGCATGAACCACGTGGACCAACATGCATATACACAGTTTCATTTATTTTTCTTATGGGTTCATTTGCAATTTTTCCAGTATCTTTTAGATTTATGTTATCTTCTTGGTGATCTTTTTTTTGGTCGCATGTTCTTGGTGATTCTTCGTCGACGTTTTGACTTTCTTCCTCAGAGACCTTATTAATATGTTTATTGCATGAACTTTTGTAATATTCAAGAAAAGAGATCGAACACAATTGTAACCGGAATTTATTTATTAATTTGAATTCTATGTTTGTTTCTCTACCAATTTCGTATTCAAATGTTTATGCTCCGGAGTTCTAACCACAAAAATTGTTGCTCTATATGTAGGAGTTCTACATCTCGCTCGTTTTTTTTTTTTTTTTTTTTTTTTTTTTTTTTTTTTTTTTTGTTGTGTCAATCATCTCGCTCGTTTAAACCTAATTAACTATTTAGTTTGGTAGTCCAGTGACTTCGTGCAAACGTTGGGATTTATACATATAGAGCATTTTTGTATAGTCAAAACCTTGGTATACTATTCATTTTCGTTGTGACAATCATTATGTTTTGCAAAGATTGCAACGTATAATTAACGTTGTATTGAATTTAGGAGAAATTAGGCATTTACAGTGAATTTTTGTGACAAACTGTTGTTTCCAGCATGTGCCACTAAGCATGTCTATATATAGAATTGGAATGGATGATAACCAGTATTGGTCGATAATGGATAATTTGGTATTTAGAATTACTAACGTATACTATAAATAAGGAAACTCGATATTTTCTCAAGTTATCTAGTATTATATTATTTCATTAATTTGGAACGGCAAATTACCTGAGTCAAATTATGAATTATTATAAAAGAAAAGACCAATTAGCAAACGGTTTAAGGTTTAATCGATCCGACCAATCATACAGGTTTCTAACACCTTCTAACGACTGGTCAGTAATGCTATTAAATTATTTATTTTATTTTAAATACAGCCTAGTGATCTTACAAAATTTATGTTATAAAATAGTCATAGGAGAAATAGATCATATGGTATTTAATATCTTAAAAAATTACAATATTGATCAAGTTGAATAAGAGTTATATGGTCCTTTAGTAGTATAGAGATTTTACTTAATATGATATTTGAAATTAGTGTGAGTGTTACTGTATTTTAACGTGTATAATCAGGTGTTCAAAAAAGAAATGAAATAAAAATAAGATAGGTGTTCCTACATTTTAATCCCAAAAAAAAAGGGAGGACAGGTCTTCTTCTGTAATTTGCTGGGACCGCAAGTCATGTGAGGCTGCTCTGCTGATGCTGCACGGCGTCGCAACTCTCTCAATAAATTCTTTTAACTAACGCTCCAATTTACGATGTAAAAATGCTGACTTCAATTCTATGCCTTACTCTTGTACTCTATGTTTCGTTAGCCTATTAAATCCAACTCTGCTTTTGAACCAACAAAAAAATCCAACTCTGCTGAATCGTGAAACACGTCATTGATGATCTTTAAACCAGATTTTTTTCTTTTTTCAAATATATGCTCTTAAGATATTGTTTGTCGTACAAGTGTATTGTATTATTTGGAAATGCATTGTTTCTCCGAGAATGTTAAACTCAAAACCTATAATCGGATCAGTTTCAAATTTCAAGAAAGTTCAAATAACAAAAGGGATATAGATCTTTTTTTTTTGGTTTTAGGATATCAGATGATCTTACAACTAATCCATATCAAGATTCTTGAACACTAGTATGCGGATTTCAAATATCCATCCAAAAATCAAAATATATCCCTTTTAGAAACCACAAGATAACCGGAGAAATAAAGATTTCTTTCTAAATTTAGAAAGTGAGTGATACAGAAGCAAACTCATGACTTACATATTATGAGAGTCACGGTCACAACAAGGAAAAAAAACGATATATGATGTATATCCTCTTCAATCAAACTAGAGCAAAAAAAAGAAGCTATCTTAAAGATACTACAAAAGAGTAACTTTGGTCAAAAAAAAGTTTTTAAGTGAATTAAAAACAAACAAACAATAAACAATTTAAAAGCCCAATAAAAAGCCCATTAAAGGTCCAACCGTAATATGCAATTGGTTTAGACATCTGACCGTTTAATCAGTTAGGAAGTAGATAGATAAAGAGAGTGAACATCATCATGTGGCTCTCTTTCTTCCTCCTCCGCCGAGATTTTTCTCCGTCTCTCTCTTCTCCGCAATGGCGGCGGTCGCTACCCCCTTCTGTTTCTCTCCCCTTCGATCGCCGTCACTTTTCCAACTCCACAATCTTTCTCTAAACCCTAATTCATCGATTCGAAGAACAATCTTCTGTAAATCATCGCCTCGCGATGAATCTCCAGCTGTCACCGCTTCTTCTCGGCGACCGGAAAAACAGCAGAATCTAGTGGAATCTCCCAAACCTGATCCTGATCACAAACCGGAACCTGGGTTCGTCCTCAGCCTAATGCTTCTTCTGTATTCAACTTTGAATGGTTTCTGATGTTTATTGGTTTATTTGGGTTTAGGATTGGTAAAATTGGAATGGAGATTATGTCAATTGCATTACCTGCTGCTTTAGCTTTAGCTGCTGATCCTATTACATCTCTTGTCGACACTGCCTTCGTTGGCCATATTGGTAAATGCTTACTCTTTGCTTGGTTTCAATTTCACATTTTTCGAAATTTTACATTTTTAACATCACTATAACATGTAATGTGACAGGTTCTGCAGAATTAGCTGCAGTAGGAGTATCAGTTTCTGTATTCAATTTGGTGTCGAAGCTCTTCAATGTTCCTTTGCTAAATGTCACAACATCGTTTGTTGCGGAGGAGCAAGCAATTGCTGCTAAGGATGATAGTGATTCTATAGAAACAAGTATTTTACTTTCCTTCAAGCTTCTAATGCAAAATGTGCTTAATGTTATACTGTCTTCTTTCAAAGATTGTTTCTTTACGTTGAATCTGTTGTTTATTTGCGGGTGTTAAGGCAAGAAAGTGCTGCCTTCTGTTTCAACATCTTTAGTTCTTGCTGCTGGAGTTGGTATTGCAGAGGCGATTGCGCTATCTCTCGGCTCTGATTTCTTGATGGACGTCATGGCTATACCTTTTGTAATGTCTTAAGCTTATCACAGATCATGTTGAACTTATTTTTATAGAAGCTGTTATCTTTGATGTTTCGTATAAGTGATCCTCTCTCCCGCTTTGTAACTTTTCAGGATTCACCAATGCGGATACCAGCAGAGCAGTTCCTCAGACTTAGAGCGTATGGTGCACCACCAATTGTAGTGGCATTGGCTGCGCAAGGAGCTTTTCGAGGTTTCAAAGACACAACAACGCCTCTATATGCAGTTGGCAAGTATTGCACAATCATCTCTCTTTTAATTTTATCCTTGTATTTAAGATTTATGCATGAAATAGAAGTATGACCGATATTTACATGATTGTCAATTGTTGTTATTTCAATCGTGTTTACGAAACCGTATATATGCATTAGCAGTTTCGCATACATGTGTCTGATATGGTAAAACTATGGTTCAACAGTTGCGGGGAATGTTCTTAATGCGATATTAGATCCAATCCTGATATTTGTCCTTGGTTTTGGTATCTCTGGTGCTGCAGCTGCTACCGTGATTTCTGAGTATGTCCAAAAATGTGGTAATAGACTCGTTTTCTAGTAATGCATATTTATCTTAATTTGTGGCTTCTTATGTTTCTCACTTGTCAATGTTTCTTCAGATACTTGATTGCATTTATTCTTCTGTGGAAGTTGAATGAGAATGTAGTTTTGCTCTCTCCTCAAATCAAAGTGGGAAGAGCCAACCAGTACCTCAAATCAGGTAACTCCTCAAAATATTCAAGTTTTCTTGAAACAATTCAAACACAAAACGCAAAAAGGCTACTAAATGAAATGTATTGATCCATGCTTAGGTGGGCTTCTGATTGGTAGAACGGTGGCTTTGCTTGTGCCATTCACATTAGCTACTTCGTTAGCAGCTCAAAATGGACCCACTCAAATGGCTGGCCATCAAATCGTCTTGGAAGTCTGGTTGGCTGTCTCTTTACTCACCGATGCTTTAGCCATTGCTGCACAGGTCTATTATCTTTTGCAAATCAACTTCGAAACAGATCATCTCTACCAAAGTTTACTGTGACATAAAAATCCCATTAGTATGATTCAAGATTACGTTTTGAAGAGAATTTTTTCACTTAAGGTTTCTACCTCTATTTTCAGAGTCTTCTTGCCACCACTTTCTCTCAAGGAGAATACAAACAAGCCCGGGAAGTTATCTTCGGAGTCCTTCAAGTTCGTATTCATTACATCCCTAGTTTATATCCTACCCTATAAATTCGGTTTATAATGTACAATCGCAATCTTTTAAGTAGGTAGGATTAGCAACTGGAACTGGTTTGGCTGCTGTATTGTTCATCACTTTCGAACCATTTTCAAGCTTATTCACAACGGATTCAGAAGTTCTAAAGATTGCTTTGTCAGGGACCTTGGTAAGATCTTATCTTTTAATCTAGAAAGAGTTTGAAAGGGTAGCCTCAGACACTTTCTAAATAATGTTGTCTGGATGCAGTTTGTGGCTGGATCTCAACCGGTGAATGCTCTAGCGTTTGTTTTGGATGGGCTTTATTATGGTGTCTCTGACTTTGGATTTGCCGCCTATTCTATGGTCTCTTTTTCTTCTTCCTCAGTTGATGGTTTGATTCTCCCTTTTCTTCACCTGGAATAAGTTGATAAATTATCGTTTTTGGAACAGGTGATTAATGGATTAATATCTTCCTTGTTCATGCTTGTGGCTGCACCAACGTTTGGCCTTGCCGGGATCTGGACTGGTTTATTCCTCTTCATGGCATTGCGGTTGGTTGCCGGAGCCTGGAGGTAAAAAATTAACTAAAAGACCGTTCTAATTTCATCCCGTCCGAACATTTTTTTAAAAGGATATTGCATCATGTTTCAGATTGGGGACAAGAACCGGTCCATGGAAAATGCTGTGGTCTGCTCCAGAGAAGCCAGAATGAGACGGATCGCTGTTTCTGCATCAATATTTTTGCGGGATG
The DNA here is from genome assembly GCF_000004255.2 of Arabidopsis lyrata subsp. lyrata. Lineage (NCBI taxonomy): Eukaryota > Viridiplantae > Streptophyta > Magnoliopsida > Brassicales > Brassicaceae > Arabidopsis > Arabidopsis lyrata. Next base: position 18,616,729 of record NW_003302552.1, read on the forward strand.
ATGCGTGACTCTTAAGTTAAGATAATGAAAATGTGGTAAACTAATAGTATAAAAAAACAGAGTCTTATAGTATATTGATGCAGCATAAACACTAAGCTAGAATCTGAAAAACTCTAAATATGAATCGAATCCACCTCCCTGGTGATAACTGGAGCCTTGAGGTTCATTGTACATCAATCCATTTTCCAATTTGAATCGTTCGAAGCTGTAATTTTCCTCTGATTTCACTATTTCTTTACCAGTCATAGGATTCTCAGTCTTGTCATGGCCAAGCTCAATAGCGTCCTCCTTGTAGACTACATAGTCCTTTCCATCATTCGTTTCAATCACGCCATTACGTGTTCAGAAGGTGATTGTTGGAGTTTTTGGACTTACAAGGATAAGTATCTGTTGATAGGATTCAACGAGATTGAGTCTATTAATTAGACCAAGTCCAAGGAGTTAAAAATCCACCTCGTTACTGCTATATTACTTGGGAAAGAACTTAGGTCTATCTGGTTTTTTTAGATCACCCTTTTTTGTCTTTTGTTTGATTGGACTGTTTGGAGGAAGATGTAGTTTGAATATGCGTAGAATCTCTTATATATTAATTGAAAAACATTTTTAAAAAATAACCTTACTCTCATGTGTGATTAACGAAAATGCCATGCTGACATGTCGTTCTCACAGAGCTTCTCAATCCATTTAATTAAAGGCCCAACATTTATTAGGATATTTACAGATTTTGCCATTAGTTTTACTTATGTTTATTTTCTCTAATTAATTTATGCTTTTTATTTTACTCAATTAATTAAAATCTCTTATATATTAATTGAGAAGCATTTTTAAAAAATAACCTTACTCTCATGTGTGGTTAACGAAAATGCCATGCTGACATGTCGTTCTCACAGAGCTTCTCAATCCATTTAATTAAAGGCCCAACATTTATTAGGATATTTACAGATTTTGCCATTAGTTTTACTTATGTTTATTTTCTCTAATTAATTTATGCTTTTTATTTTACTCAATTAATTAAAATCTCTTATATATTAATTGAGAAGCATTTTTAAAAAATAACCTTACTCTCATGTGTGATTAACGAAAATGCCATGCTGACATGTCGTTCTCACAGAGCTTCTCAATCCATTTAATTAAAGGCCCAACATTTATTAGGATATTTACAGATTTTGCTATTAGTTTTACTTATGTTTATTTTCTCTAATTAATTTATGCTTTTTATTTTACTCAATTAATTAAAACGAAAATACAATTAAAATATGTAATTAAGAGATACAAATCTATACAAAATGGAGTACCTAATATTTTGTGTATCTATTAGTATAACAAGATATATATCATGAATCATAATAAACACAAAACATTAATACATAAATGAAAATTTTCACTACTCTTGATAATTATTAATACACTACTGTTTATCTAATAATATAAAATTCGAACACCTTCAATATAGTTAATACATTAAAATTTATTAAATAATCGTTTTGTCCCGCACATAGTGCGGGTTATTATCTAGTACTGTATTATTCGTCGTTTTACTTTATGGATAATTAAGAAGAATGATCTAAAATATTCTCTCCCACAATTGCACTAATATTACATGATATTAGAACGTTTGTGCTCATCACTTGAAATAGTAACACATTTCTTAATTGAGTTTTTATTATACACAATACTAAACTTTTTTAATGAAAATAAATGGGGATAATTAAGTTTGATTTAAGAAACAACAAAAATCGTGGGGAACATTAGGAACAAAAATCAAACTAAAAAAAATATAGGAAAGAGAAAAAAAAACAGGAAATAAAAAGAAACCAAAGAAAGAGTAAAACGCAAAAAGGGTAGACTTCTAGTTAATGTTTTATAGAGTAACATAAAAAGGGTATAAACCATAACAAAGAAGGTATACCGATAATGAGAGCAACGGCGAGAGAAATAGAATAGAGGAAGAGAATTAGTAAAATAACGCCACAGATATGAGCAACACCCATGACGCCGCCTTCGAAAGGACGTTCGGGGATCTTCTTGAACATGTATACCCATGTAGCCACACCAGCAATGTTTGCTAGACAGTAGAAAGCCACCAAAAACTCGATCATATGGTCTATACTTGAAACTAGGGGAATCTTATAATGTCTTATATACAAAAAGGTTGCAACATTGAAGCCTATCAAGAGCACGTTCATGACAAGGTCGTATATTACGTATTTGTTTTGCCTGCATATCCCATCCACCACCAATCACAGTTTATATAGCCATATTATCGATTGTTACATGAGTATTATTTAATTTATAATTAAAACAAAATCAGAGTAAAGAAAACTCGTTGATGGGACTCACCACCATGGACGCCGCCGGCTCGGAGATTCATCGACGGTAGCAGGATCCATGGTTTCGTTTCTTGGTGCATTAATTTATGTAAATGCCTCGATATATATATGAACCCCTTTGGTTATATACATTGATTCACGGCGGTATCTTAAGGTTTTGATAAGGTCATATATAAACGAACTAACGAAGTATCTTCTCTTTTTTTTTGGTTGGTAAAAGAAGTATCTTCAAAACCATTCTTATCTTCTTCAGCTATATATATCCCCTATATTATTTAAAGTTTTTGTTTTTTTTTCGGCTAAAGTTTTTGTTTATCATCCACGATTAATATTTCATTTAACAAATCACATCATACAAATATTTTAATTTGTTATCATTTTTGGGTAAACAATTTAATGATAATAATGTAAGGAATATTTCCTTTTTCTATTATATGGTCTTATAGTTATCCGTTTTCTATTGGAATATTGCTATTACTTAATATATCTGGAATCCAATTAAATTGGTAATTAAAGAGTTTTTCCTAATCTATCTCTATTTTGATGGACGGTTGAGATTAAATCTTAAGAAAACCCTAAAGAAGAATTAGGTCCTCTCTCCACTTATAAATATATGCCTTTAGACCATCATAAAGGTATCCTTAACAGAAACACAACTAGGCCTAGGCAAAAAAACCGTACCCGAGTATTCGAACCGAAACCGACCCGAAAAAACCGGTTCGGGGTGGGTACGGGTATTAGCTATTTACCCTATTGGGTCTTGTATTGTCGTACCCGTGAGTATAGGGTAAAACCTGATCCGAACCCGATACCCGAACGAGTACCTGATTACCCGAAATTACTTATACTTATACATATAAAAACTTTATATATATGTAATATTTGAGCTAAATACATTTATATCCAAATATCCGAGAGTAATTACCAAAAATTAAATGCACTTATATTTATATATTTAAGACTAAATATATTTATACGCGAGATGCTTGTAAATTTTTTAAATATCTGGACAAAATTCCGGTTATTCGGATAAATTTTTGGGTGAAACTCGGATATTTGAGTAAAATTGCGGATAAAATTTGGATATTAGAGTAAAATTTCGGGTATTTGGTAAAATTTTGGGTATTTGGGTATAAAATACCCGAACCCGATGGGTGCCCGATTTTTTCGGGTATTTAGCGGTTCTAAAAATCTAAACCCGAACCGACCCGAACCCGATTAGACCCGAACCGAAACCGAACCGATATTTTAGATTTACCCTATTGGGTCCTAAACTCCTCTACCCGAAAGACCCGTACCCGATCGGGTTTTACCCGATCCCGACCCGCATACCCGAATGCCCACCCCTAAACACAACACATAATAGTATTGTTCATAGGCAAGGGGGAGAGAAACCTAATTCTCCTAAACTGAAAGTTCAGGACTTCAGGAAACCGTTCATCAAGACAATCTCGGCTACAATGGTTGGAGGTACTCCGCTAACCCTCCATCATAGTTCTGTCATGTAATTAATCATATTGCTTAAACGATCTAGGGTTCATCATGTTAAAATTATGCTAACAAATAATGGTTTTATACATAATTCTTCAATGTCGTTAAAATCATACGCAAATCTTCAATTTGATGACTTTATTTCATCGGTTATTGATTTTAATCTATACTATTAATCGAGGATCGAGGGCAGTAGCCATATAAGCCGTTTTCAGTATTTACAAAAAATGTCATCGATTGTGTTCTTTGGAAAATCCGAATTAAGGGTAAATTTGGAAGAAAAGAGTGGACAAGCTCTTTTCGAACCGACCCGAAATAAAAACACACGGCATGTAGTAGTAATCTTAAAGTGATATTGCATCCTCATGAGCGTAGTAGTAATGGCTCCAGCAATGGGGGTGATCACCACAAGGATAACTTACATCCATGCGAGAGTAATGGCTCACAAAATAAAACCGATCATCAGGAGAGCGAGAAGAATGGTGTTAGTACCACTTGTGAACCATTCTTTTTTTGCATTACGTATGCTTGACTCATGAACAATGTTGACCATTTTATTTCCGTTTTGAATATCATTTTTTTCTTTCTTTGTGTTTACGTTGTTTTATTTTATTTTATTTTATTTTATTTTTTTGATAAACCCTATCGGCTATCCGGTCGGCCTCGGTAGGAACACACCGAGGTGCTACATAGTGGACTGGTCCACCGTGTTAACGGTTAGACCCTTACGGGCTACCACTCTGCCTATCCCGAGTTTGGAATGCCTTCCGACTAAGTGCCAGAGGGTAGTCAGGCCGCCTGCATTTCTGGCTACCAGGTAAACCAATTGGGCCAAGGCCCAACTGACAGACTTCCCAAACAAATGTGTTTTTGTTTCCAGGGAGAATCGAACTCAGGTTTTGGGAGTTTCAACCTTTTCCCAAAGCTTCCTTTGCCACTAGACCACGGATGTTTGGGCATACGTTGTTTTATTTAAATTTCACATAAAGCAAATAGTAATTATCATATTATATGTCGAATATGTGTTCATTTTCATGTTTTCAAGGGTTAACTAATGACTGCAAGTGACAATTTTTCTAATGTTTAGAATGGAGTATTAAAAATATGAGATTGACAAGATACTAGCAAGTGAAATTTCAGCTTATGGTTATCCAATTTTTCATATCTCTTTATGTGAAAGTTGCATGTGTTGTGTTATAGCTGCATCATTTAAGAATTCATTACTCTTTGATAAGACATGAAAAAATGCTATAGATTCGTGGCATGGGGCAAGTTTCAAAGAAAAACATCTCTTTCTTGGGCGCCAGCTAGAGTTTCATATTTCTTAGACTGATTGGATTGTTTCAAAAAAAAAAAAAAAAAAAAAAAAAAAAAAGACTGATTGGTTTAAAATCAAATAATTGACCCGGAAGTTGCAATCACGATTAGTTTTGATCATATCCGTTTCTTTAGGTTTGACCCATTTTTAATTTCCTAATATATAAAACAATAATATTAATGAAAGAAGATAATGACAAAATCAATAACAAATCATTATTAATAATAATATTATGAAACCGAAATCTTAAAAAAAACTTAAAAGCATATTACTTAAACATTCTGTATTAATTTTTAAAAATATTCTATTTACCTATATTTTTGGAAAGTTATTAAGAAAATAATAACTAAATATCAATAATATTCAAAATTCAAGATCTTACAAACAAATTTATACAATGGCATTTGGCTTGAACTTGTTCGGTAAATTTTGAAGATGAAATGTTTTTTACATAGTAACATTAAGATACACAACACTACTTCAAGTGTTGGTTTGGTTTGATCTTGTTGGTTTCCATAGGCATGTGTGGACCAGTTTGGTCTAAAGCTCTAGAGATTTTAAGGGACTAGAAATGAAAGGCTGATGGAATGTTTCAGTAGTTTCGATCCGTGCGTTGTTGATGAGGCAATCTTGTTGATTTCATGAGATGCCAGTCATTTAAATCTCTTGTCTAAAACAATGGTTTTGTGGCTTGAGGAGGTATCAGAGAGTTGTTAATGTATATGACAGTTTCATTCATAACCCTTTTAGTAGTGCGTACTGCCGTACTCTATATACGGATATACCGAAGGAGCATACACCATGGTTTTGGCAATTTGTGAAATTCATGTGGCATGTAAATATGTTAATAGAGTTGCATAGTGCCAATGCTAGCATATGTGGCTAATACTGCAGCTATACACATTGCCAACAACAGTCCACTGTTTCATAAAAGCACCAAAGTTTTTCAGAGAAAGAATCCAAACTACAGAGATGTGTCAACAAAACCATTATTTCCTAATCATGGTCGAAGTCTCATTGGATATTAAAGGAATACAGATATCTCAGTTTGAATTAACGAGTTGGTTAGTCTGTTAACCCATTAGTTGATGATTTGGTTAATCTCTTAACCAATTGTTCTATGCATCTTACATAGACTCTCAGGATATAGATATAAAAGAGAGTAGAGACTATGCAATACAATGTTAGGAACTGAAAATTTCCACACTTCATCTTCTGTCTAGTTTCTCAGTCAAGGCTAATATGGTCGTATTGTGATTAGATAGCTAGGATTAGCATTACAATAAAGCACTTAATTCACTTTTTTTAAAGCAGTTGGTTCACTACCAAAACAGAAACAAGAAGTCAAAAAAACACTACAATCAATTTATCACCTTAAGTTCAAAGCTATCTTTTTCTTCTTCTTCTTATTCTTGCTATCTTTGTTCAATAACACAGAGATCTTAGCAAATCCGAAACTCTTTCTCTTTCGAGTCGTCGACCTTTTCCCTTCACTCCTCTTGCTTACAGGTTTATCACTATTGCTATTCTTTGCCAGCATCTGACCCAACGACATTTTCCTTCTCTCGCTAGCAACATTCATATCTGAATCCTCTGCAAGAAGTAGCTTCTTGCTGAGTATTTGCCCTATTGACATTGTTGGCTTCAAGACAGGGACTGAAGAAGATGATGATGACCCGCCAACAACTTCATATGTCAGATTCAAACCATTTACATCTATCAAACGCGTTGTGTTGAAGGTTGAGTCTCCGATTGAACCTGCAATTGAGAAAGAGAAGATGATTAAGAATCAAAAGAATTACAGTGAGGAGAAGAAGAAGAAACTTGGTTGAAGAAGAAGAAAAGCGTCGAAGAAGAAGGGAGTCAAAGAAGAAGAAGAAAAGTCAACAAAAAGATTATGGGCTTAGGGTTGTTTTTAGTAATGGGCTCCGAATAAACTAAGGCCCAAATGAAAAGAAAGAGTGTGTTGTTGTCTGAGTTAAGTACTAAGTTAGAAGAGGGTGTTAGGTCTGAACAGTTAAGAGTGGTTGGAGTCTAATGATGGAGTGTATTGCTTGTGTAAGTGAATCTAGATTGTAGAAGTAAGATGAGAGAGTAAGGGTAAGTGAGTAGCTACTAGCTAGTGAAAGAAAACTTGTATAAGTATGTGTATGTGTGTGTCCTTGTAATAAAGGGAAGTATGAATGAAAAATCTTAAAAAAGAAAGAGAGAGTTTAAGAAAACCTGAGTAAAATTTGAGAATTGCAACACGTTGTCTCTCTTTTGCTCTTGAACTTGGAAGTGTTGTTCACTGAAGAAGATAATCTTCTCCTCTGTCCATTCTCTGACCGCCAGTTTCGCAGCGCCTCTTCTACTTCAATCTTTGAAGCATTTGCAGCATCAACTCTCTCCACAGCTTCGTCCAATACCCTCTTGCTGGTTTCAATTTCTTGAGCCGCTTCCTCTACTTTCTTCAGAACATTCGTCTTTGAAACATTCGCTTCTTCAACTCTCGACATTGCATCTTCCACTCGCCTCGCGATGAATCTCCCGCCGTCACCGCTTCTTCTCAGCGACCGGAAAAACAGCAGAATCCTCTGACGTTACAGAATCTCCCGGACCGGATTCTGATCACAAACCGGATCCTGGGTTCGTCCTCAGCCTAAGGCTTTTCTATATTCAACTTTTTTCTGGTTTCTAATGTTTATTGGTTTAGGATTGGTAAAATTGGAATGGAGATTATGTCAATTGCATTACCTGCTGCATTAGCTTTAGCTGCTGATCCTATAACATCTCTTGTGGACACTGCCTTCGTTGGCCATATTGGTAAATGTTTTCTCTTTGTTTGGTTTCAATTTCACATTTTTCGAAATTTTACATTTTTAACATCACTTAACCATACATATGTAATGTGACAGGTTCTGCAGAATTAGCTGCAGTAGGAGTCTCAGTTTCTGTATTCAATTTGGTGTCGAAGCTCTTCAATGTTCCTTTGCTAAACGTCACAACATCGTTTGTTGCGGAGGAGCAAGCAATTGCTGCTAAAGATGATAATGATTCTACGGAAACAAGTAGTTTTATTTTCCTTGAAGCTTAATGTTTTACTGTCTTCTTTCAAATATTGTTTCTTACTTTGTATATGTTGTTTACTTTGTTGGTGTTAAGGCAAGAAAGTGCTGCCTTCTGTTTCAACATCATTAGTTCTTGCTGCTGGAGTTGGTATTGCAGAGGCGATTGCGCTATCTCTAGGGTCTGATTTCTTGATGGACGTCATGGCTATACCTTTTGTAATGTCTAAACTCATGTTTGATCTTGTTCTATATAGGCTGTTCTTTGAAGTATTATATAAGTGATCTCTCTTCTTTCTTGATATGTAAATTTTCAGGATTCACCAATGCGGATACCAGCAGAGCAGTTCCTCAGACTTAGAGCGTATGGTGCACCACCAATTGTAGTTGCATTGGCTGCGCAAGGAGCTTTTCGAGGTTTCAAGGACACAACGACGCCTCTATATGCCGTTGGCAAGTATTGCACAATCATCTCTTTTTATTCTTGTCTTTATGCATGAATGGATCTGCGGAAATAGTAGTATGACTGATATTTACATGATGGGCAGTTTTTGTGATTTGAATCGTTTTTATAACATCGTATATATACACGTTTCTGATATAGTGAACTCTATATTAACAGTTGCAGGGAATGTGCTTAATGCGATATTGGATCCAATCCTGATATTTGTCCTTGGTTTTGGTATCTCTGGTGCTGCGGCTGCTACTGTGATTTCTGAGTATGTCCAAAAATGTGGTAAACTTTTGATACTACTAATAGACTCGTTTTCTAGTAAGCATATTTATCTTAATTTGTGGCTTCTTATGTTTCTCACTTGTCAATGTTTCTTCAGATACTTGATTGCATTTATTCTTCTGTGGAAGTTGAATGAGAATGTAGTTTTGCTCTCTCCTCAAATCAAAGTGGGAAGAGCCAACCAGTACCTCAAATCAGGTAACTCCTCAAAATTTTCAAGTTTTCTTTAAACGACTCAAACACAAAACGGAAAAAGGCTACTATATGAAATGTATTGATTCATGTTTAGGTGGGCTTCTGATTGGTAGAACGGTAGCTTTGCTTGTGCCGTTCACATTAGCTACTTCGTTAGCAGCTCAAAATGGACCCACTCAAATGGCTGGCCATCAAATCGTCTTGGAAGTCTGGTTGGCTGTCTCTTTACTCACCGATGCTTTAGCCATTGCTGCACAGGTCTATTATCTTTTGCAAATCAACTTCGAAACAGATCATCTCTACCAAAGTTTACTGTGACATAAGTATCCCATTAGTATGATTCAAGATTACGTTTTGAAGAGAATTTTTTCACTTAAGGTTTCTACCTCTATTTTCAGAGTCTTCTTGCCACCACTTTCTCTCAAGGAGAATACAAACAAGCCCGGGAAGTTATCTTCGGAGTCCTTCAAGTTCGTATTCATTACATCCCTAGTTTATATCCTACCCTATAAATTCGGTTTATAATGTACAATCGCAATCTTTTAAGTAGGTAGGATTAGCAACTGGAACTGGTTTGGCTGCTGTATTGTTCATCACTTTCGAACCATTTTCAAGCTTATTCACAACGGATTCAGAAGTTCTAAAGATTGCTTTGTCAGGGACCTTAGTAAGATCTTATCTTTTAATCTAGAAAGAGTTTGAAAGGGTAGCCTCAGACACTTTCTAAATAATGTTGTCTGGATGCAGTTTGTGGCTGGATCCCAACCGGTGAATGCTCTAGCGTTTGTTTTGGATGGGCTTTATTATGGTGTCTCTGACTTTGGATTTGCCGCCTATTCTATGGTCTCTTTTTCTTCTTCCTCAGTTGATGGTTTGATTCTCCCTTTTCTTCACCTGGAATAAGTTGATAAATTATCGTTTTTGGAACAGGTGATTGTCGGATTCATATCTTCCTTGTTCATGCTTGTGGCTGCACCAACGTTTGGCCTTGCCGGGATCTGGACTGGTTTATTCCTCTTCATGGCATTGCGGTTGGTTGCCGGAGCCTGGAGGTAAAAACAATTAACTAAAAGACCGTTCTAATTTCATCCCGTCTGAACATTTTTTAAAAAGGATATTGCGTCATGTTTCAGATTGGGAACAAGAACCGGTCCATGGAAAATGCTGTGGTCTGCTCCAGAGAAGCCAGAATGAGAGGGATCGTTGTTTCTGCATCAATATTTTTGTGGTATGATGCGTGACTCTTAAGTTAAGATAATGAAAATGTAGTAAACTAACAGTGTAAAAAACAGAGTCTTATAGTATATTGATGCAGCATAAACACTAAGCTAGAATCTGAAAAACTCTAAATATGAATCGAATCCACCTCCCTGGTGATAACTGGAGCCTTGAGGTTCATTGTACAACAATCCATTTTCCAATTTGAATCGTTCAAAGCTGTAATTTTCCTCTGATTTCACTGATGGGTTCTCATTAATAGGATTCTCAGTCTTGTCATGGCCAAGCTCAATAGCGTCTTCGTTGTAGACTACATAGTCCTTTCGATCTTTAGTTTCAATCACGCCATGACCAGATTTTTCAGTTTCCAACCAATATCCTCCGGAAGTTTCCGCCTCCTCGTCCTTCTTCATTTCTCCGCCCAAATCTTCCGGGAAATTTAACCGGGCATAGGGTCCGTACATGACACTAGCAGCTCTGTCGTAAGCCAAGGCGGCTTCGGCTGCAGTAGCGAACGTTCCAAGCCAAAGGCGTTTACTACGACTCGAGTTTGCACCACGGTGGCTCACTGGTTCACGTATCTCAGCAACCCATTTCCCCCAAACCCTTTGGCGAACACCTCTAAACCGACAAACCGGATTCTCTGGTCCGCCTTTTCCTCTCATACAACCTTTCTTCGAACCTTTAGCTTGAACCCTACGAGCTTTATCCAACCCTTCCTCCTCCCATCTCTGTAACGTCGCTTCCACTGGCTCAACCACTCTTCTTCTTCTTCTTCTCGAGGATACAACAGAAGCAGAGGAGCTCTGTTTCGATCCGTTATCTTCCTTTTCCATTGTACACACACAACACACAAACTGTAGAAAAAGAAATGGATATACAATTAAATTTCGAACATAAAACCAAGAGAACAATAAACTATAAATTTTGGTCTGAATATATTGCCCTAGAATTCACCAGAGACTTCAGAAATTAAGGTGGGAACACTTCTCTAGATACCGTCTAAGAGAACACGCGTGGTGCTTACGACAATTAAATGTACGGCTACAGGACACGTGGTGACTTCCCAGTTTCGGCAGATTCTGGTATGCTAGGATTTTTTTGTTTGTTTTAGTCTTATAGATATCTTTGCGGCTAAGACTTTGAAGATTATCGTAAATATCGTGAAATATAGTATTATAAATCTTGGGCACCAATCCACCTTAAATTGTAATGTTACTTTTTCAGTCTTTTTGGCTTACGGTGCAAGCCAGCAATCTGACAAACGTGTTTCCTTTTTCTTTCAAACAATACTATTCAAAACAGTTGAAAACAGCGGTTTAAAATGCTCCTGATTGCGCCATATCTCGTCACATTCAGTTTTTAGATAGGAAATAGATAAATGAAAAAAAAATTGTAGACTAGCTTAGGAAAAATCGGCTCTATAAAAAAAGTGACAGTTGAAATATTATTATTCCATTGTTATTGAAGAAATCTTTTTTTGAAGCGTTTAGCTCGAGAATTTTGGTACTCTCATTGGAGACTCTTCCCAGCGCGCGCCAAACTAACAAACTATATAGTTTTTGGCTTGGCAAAGAAACAATTTCTATGTCTTGGCATTGACAAATCCGAGTTCTCCGAGATTCTGGTTTTCAAGGTCAATACAACTTTGGATTTTGTTATAGATTTCTTTGCGAATAAGACTTTGATTGGTTTTTAATTCAATAATTTTCGTTTGATGGAAGATGTCCAATTGGTGACTTATACCGTAAGCTACAACCCTTAAAAAGATAAGAATTTACGGTGGAATGTTACCCAATACAATTCATTTTAGGTAAGAAACAAATCATTTTAAAACCGAAGCTTCCTTGTTGGCTTACGGTATAAGGCTATAAGCCACTTAAGATTTGACATTAACATTGGGCCTTTGCCGAACTGGACTCTAAAAGAAGTAAGTGAGCTTCTATTGGGCCGGACTCGAGTACGAAGCCTAACTAACAATCACAAAACTGCTCATCGAATTATCAATTATTTGTGCATCGCAGCTGCTCCGACCCAAAAGCTCTGTGGACGATTTCAAGTCAAATGCGTAATGAGGACATTGTTCTGCTGCTCATCAGGAAGCTTGAAATTTCCTTTCTTTAAATCATATTTCTCTGATCCAGGTCTTCAGCTTTTACTTAGTATCATCAGTCAACGAAACAGCTCAAAAAACTTCTTTTATATCATCTCTGTGATGGAAGCTTTTCAAAAAATTGGATGGATCTTGCATACACATGTATCCAAATTTGACTCTTTTTATTGTCTATATGCAATGTAGTCATAATAAACAGATTAATTGAATTTTTGAGTTTGAAAACGAAACAGATCCAATTCTTTGTATATTAAAGAGGCTAAAGATTGACACAAAACGGCAGTAACACTTCTTCAAATCAAAATCATTCAAAGGTATATATTTCATCTATAGCATTGCCCCATAAACAAGAACCAAAATTAGGCCAGATCCACAATTTTTCGTTTATTGTTCCTAAGTATCAAATTCAACAAACGAATCATATAGAAAGATTTATCAAAAGTTAAAAAAAAAAAAAGATTACCCAAGCGAGGGAATGGTAGATCGGAGTCGCATTTACACGCGAGCGGCGATAACAGCTGGCGCAGCAGATGAGGCGGCGCCACCGAGGAAAGAAAGGAATCCGGTAGCTGCTGGCTCTTGCTCGTCAAGGAAAAGATCTTCCGGAGCTCTAAAAGCACCATGGGCACAGATCAACGCAACACCAACCATCATAGCCGAAACAAGAACAGATCCAACATCGGTGAGGAAAATCACAAAGATACTGAACAAGATCAAACACCCTAACGTCTCACGATCGGAGAATGTACGACCGAAGACGACGATCGGCTGATCCGTGGGACGGAAGAGGTAAAGGAAGAGCCACGACGCGAGGAGACAGAGGAGGAAAACGAGAGAGAAAGGATGAGTCACGAGAGAGAATCCGACGATCGCTGTAGCGACGGTGAGGTAATTAACCTTGAAATACGAGTAATTCTTGCGGATACGAACAGCAGCGTCGGAGATCGACTCAGGTTTGGATAATGCGGAACGATCCGCGAGCTCAGCCCAAGGTCGACGCTTAGAGAGACCGTTTTTGACGGTTTCGGTGATCTGATTGATGAAATTGCGGAAAGCTGGAGTTGCGATCGGTGGTTGAGATTCGACGGAGGAAGGAGCGGCGGATGGAACGGTTTGGGGATTGGAGATTGGGAGGACTGGTGGTGCTGAGGAAGCCATTGGAGATTGAATTGATCAAGTTTTGGTAGATCTGAGAAACAGAGAAGAATTAGGGTTGAAGAAATTGAAGAATTGGGGAAAAATCTGATTGATTTTAATAAATAAAGAGGGAAGGAGATAGATTTATTTATATACGGGATTAGAAATTTGTTGACCTTCCTCTTTCTTTCGTTGCTTCGGGTCACCGACAATAAACGTGACTATTTTCCTTTTTTTTTTCTTCTTCTTTTTGGTTTTCCTATTATTATTTGATTTTTAATTATGATCTATATTAGCCTATTAGGTTAAAGTTAAATCTCGTGTTTACCGACAAAATAAAAGAAAAAATCTCGTGTTTTGGGGAGATAAAATTTTTTTTTTTTTTTGGTAGGATGGGGAGATAAATGTTAAAGAGTTGTATATATTTTCCAAAATTTTATAAGTAAAATTATTATATTGTTTTTTAATTTTAGCAATTGTTTTTTTCTTTCTGGTAATGGTATACTATATTGAATGTGCTTTAATAATAGTACTATTTATATCAAGATCTATTAAGATATTGGATTTTTCCATATTTCTATGATTTGTGTGATATTTCATATTCTCGTGTAATGTAATTTAAATACCTTTCTCATAATCAATAAAAAAGGGTTTTCTCATAACTTTGACAAGATGTAGCCCTAATTTATTAACACTCGTCGAAATCCTGGACAAGCGATATTTTTGCCGTGGCTGATGTTGGTGTCTTCTGGGACATAGTGGACTGCCCAATCCCGGAGGATCTCTGTCCTAAGTGATCGCTTGTGATCTCAAAACCTGTCGCCAAAAAGTGGACAAGTACTTCAGTTTCAACTGTGCAAAGTAAAGGAAAGTCAACAGTTCAAGGAGAATCTTCAATTGTCAAGGTCAAGACAACTAATAACAGAAACGATGATGTTTATGAGACAGAAGATTACACAAAGGTGGGTGAGTCATCTTCAACACATAGAACACCAATAACCATGTCTTGCTCCACAAGCGATTTGGCCGCGGCTGAGACTGGCGTCTTCTGGGACATGGTGGACTGCCCAATCCCTGAGGATCTCTTTCCTAAGTCTATCTATGTGAAAATCAAGTCAGCTCTTAAGAATATGGGTTAACAAGAATGTTCTATATCGTTTCTTTTTCTCTACTAGTTCATACATATGGCTTTTGAAATTAGCATTACTTGTGTCTGTGTTGCAGATTCCTTTAGTATTATGACTGCTTGTTTTCTTGTTGTCAAGCCTATCTCGTCTTTCCCTAAGTTCTCAGTTAACTCTTTATTCAAAGTTTTCTGTTGGTTTTCTTTCAATGAAAAGCTGATGGAAAGTTTCAGTAGTTTCGATCAGTACGTTATTGATGAGGCAGTCTTGTAGATTTCTTGAGATGTAAGTCATTTAAATCTCTTGTCTAATTAAAACAAACAATTGTTTTTCTGCTTGAGGAAGGTGTCAGAGAGTTGTCTAAAACAGAGGTATCATTTCATAATCCTTTTAGTAGTGCGTACTCTATATGCCGAAGGAAATTACAAATCCATGTCATAGTTTTGGCAATTTGTGAAATTCGTGTGGCAGGAGAATATGTTGAGTTGCAAGTGTCAATGCTATATCATATGTGGCTACTGCTGCAGGTCTGCAGCTATACACATTGCCAACAACAATCCATTGTTTCATAAAACCCACTAAAGTCATATTGTTAGAAAAAGAATCCAAGCTTGTTTGATCTAGAATCTACACTTTCGAAGAGAGAATCAACTAGAAGATGTGTTTACAAAACCATTTCCTAATCATGTTCTGTCTCATTGGATATTAAAGGAATATTAGATACCTCAAGCCTCAGTTTAAAAACTTAAATTGATAAGTTGATTAGTCCCTTAAGCCATACGATGAGTTGGTTAGTCTCCTAATGTATCTTACATAAACTTAGGGTATAAAAGAGACTTTGTAAGTGACTGAAAAATTCCATACTTCATCTTCTCTGTTTCGTTCTCTGTCAAGGCTAATATGGTCGTACTGGGGATTAATTAGCCTAGATTAGCATTATAATAAAGCACTTGATGATACATTTTGTTTCCTTAAACTACTGGTTCACGTACCAAAACAGAAACAAGACGTCAAAACACTGATTCAAATTATCACCTTAAGTTCAAAGCTATCTTTTTCTTCTTCTTCTTATTCTTGCTCTCTTTGTTCAACAACACAGAGATCTTAGCAAACCCGAAACTCTTTCTCTTTCGAGTCGTCGACCTTTTCCCGTTTTCTTTCCCTTCACTCCTCTTGCTTACAGTTTTATCACTATTGCTATTCTTTGCAAGCATCTGACCCAATGACATTTTTCTTCTCTCATTAGCAACATTCATATCTGAATCCTCTGCAAGAAGTAGCTTCTTGCTGAGTATTTGCCCTATTGACATTGTTGGCTTCAAGACAGGGACTGAAGAAGATGATGACCCGTGAACAACATCATATGTCAGATGCAGACCATTTACATCCATCAGACGGGTTGACTCTCTTTTGCTCTTGAACTTAGAAGTGTTGTTCACCGAAGAAGATAATCTTCTCCTCTGTCCATTCTCTGACCGCCAGTTTCTCAGCGCCTCTTCTGCATCGAGTTTTGAAGCATTTGCAGCGTCAACTCTCTCCACAGCTTCCTCCAAAACCCTCTTGCTGGTTTCAATCTCTTCAGCCGCTTCGTCTACTTTCTTCAGAACATTCATCTTTGAAACATTCGCTTCTTCAACTCTCGACATTGCATCTTCCACTCGCTTTCTCGCCTCTTCCTCTGCCTCTCTAGCACTACAAGCAAGCAGAGCGTACTCTTCAGCAGAGATAGTCACAGCCTCAGCCTTTTCAACGTTTATACTTCCAGTAACAGCCTCAATCTCTGCGATTGCAACCGCCTCAGCCGCTCTGGCTGCTTCCTTCATCTTTCTTGCAGCCACCAACCTAATCTTAGCTGTTCTAATCTTATCTCTTGTGCTTTCGATCTCAGCCATTGCTTTCACAACTTCCGACTGTGCATTCTCTCCTGTTATCTTCACCTCTTGAGCTTCACGGCTCAATCTTTGAATCTCATTCAACATTCCCAACGCATTATTCTCTAAATCTTTCTCATCAGTTTCACCCTCCTTTGCAAATCTTACTCTTACTTCTTCTTCCTCTAAAGAAATCACCTTGAGAGATTTCTGCATAAGTCTCTCGCGTGTCTTCTCAAGTGCAGCTCTTCCTCA
>NW_003302552.1:18634249-18635757 GCF_000004255.2 Arabidopsis lyrata subsp. lyrata
TCTTCTCTCACGTCTCCTCCTCATACACTTCATTCCTCTGCTGCAGCTTCAAGACTGTGGCTTTAGTCGCCTCAAGCTCCTTCAACATCTCTAGCGTTTCACGTTCTTTCACAATTAGATCTCTCTGTAGCTCAGAAGCTTGTGCTTTGAGTTCAATGATATCAGTTTCTTCAACTTTTTCCTGCCACCAATATCATAGAGACAGAAACTTTACCTTACATATCCTAATTTTAACAACTCTGACACAGACAGAGCACAAAATCTTCACTAATGTGATGAATTTGAGCGATGTCGCTTAAAATCAGGTACCAAAATAGTAGGTAATGAACAATTCCTTGAAATGTGGTTAAGTTTTCTTCGTCATTATTGCTAAACATGACAGGGAAATCAAGCATCATCATCATCATAATGTCGTTTAGGACATGAAACAGACATCAGTAAACATCAATTTCTAAGTTTGATGATATCATTTTGTTGTTTCAGACAACAACAATGTCAAGCACGCTTAATCAGCTAACAACAGTAAAACCCTAAAAATCACATTTTTTAGACAGAATTTAAAGAAAAGACTGCTAGTGAAGGAGAGACAGGGAGAGAAACCTGAGAAGCTTCTGGGAGTTTATTGTGAGAAGGTCTCCAGAAACCAAAACCGCCGAAACGAGTGGCTGCTTCTCTCACTGACTCGAACGGAGCAGAAGTGTCTATCTCGGTTCGGCCATTCGACAGATCCGAGTCAGGGTTTAAAGTCACCGGCTCTATCACAGAGCCCCGGTTCTGGAATATCGGTCATTGAAAGCTACGGACGAAAGAGAAGCAGAAGGGAGAAGAAGAAAATGAAGTGGAACAGAGAGAGAGAAATGAGGATGGAACCAAAAGTCTTGGTGTTGTGAATTGAAACTGGTTTGATAAAGACGTGTCGGAACACGCGCCACGGTCGTCTCGTGAATAGTGTTAGAAAGTCCTGTTTTTTAGTCTCCATTTAAATTTGAAATTAGCAAAAATTTCGCGTCTCTTCCCTCTTTGATCATAATTGGCATTAAAGAAATAACCTCTAAACTACCAACGTTGTGTTGGTCTAGTTGTAAATTTTTCAGATAGAGATATTGGGTTTGACGTTTGTTAGAAAAAATCTTTTCTCCGAAAAAAATGAATTTAATTTGAAATGGGTTCCGCCTCTAGGAGATGTAGACCTTCAGATTTGAACTTTCAGATACAAAAAAAAAAAATAAAAAATAACTTCTAAACGGCTAAAACCATCTGAACGTTTTGATATTGATCAGATTGGTTAGAAATTGATCAGCAGAAATACAATAATTTTATAATCTTATGTGTTTGATTAATCAGCCTGAATCGGTATACTTACATAATAACAAAGAAAACTTATCAATTACTTTCCATTTATTTGGCTAGTAGTCCCTTAGGCCTTTCTCAGACTAACTTAGTTGAATAGTTGGCTATGATTAGTTTTTAAGCTAGTATGTTTGAGGATTTTGAATGAGCAGAGTATG
>NW_003302552.1:18636190-18637219 GCF_000004255.2 Arabidopsis lyrata subsp. lyrata
TACTCAATAATGTGAATTCAAATTCTCAGAAGGAATCATGTATGTCTGAAAATAAATCTAGAAAAAAGGATGTATAGGCGAAATTGAGTACCATATATCTCTTTATAGAACTTATACGTCGATTTGTAGTAAAGTAAAAAAGTCTACATCCTGCAATAAAAATGTATGGAGTTAAGTTATAAACAATACCATATTTAATTGAAAGTGAAAATGATAATCTAATCTTACTTGTTTAATCAAAGCGCGCGACAAATAGAACCAAACACTAATACGTTAACTTATGTGCACAGAATTGATAGCATTGTCAAAAGAATCGGTTAAATTTTTTTCTTAACTAATTATTATTTATCCTTGAACCACTCTAGTAAAATACATGGCCTTAAAACAATACCTAATAGTGTTAAAAAGAAAAATAAAAAAATCATCAACACCTAATAATCTAAAATACTATAGAAGAGAAGACTCAAGCTTCTCTATATAATGTTCCTTCTACGCTTTAGCTAATTTACCATTATCCACAGTCGCAACTCAAATCATCTTTTGTCTTCCTCCTGAAAATATGGGGTTTTCTCCTTCATTTTCTTGCAGTGCTATGGGAGCCCTAATTTTGGGTTGCCTTCTGCTTCAAGCATCAAACTCTAATGCTCAGTTGAGGCCTGATTTCTACTTCGGGACTTGCCCATCTGTTTTTGATATCATTGGGAATATCATCGTTGACGAATTGCAGACTGATCCTCGTATTGCCGCGAGCCTCCTTCGTCTTCACTTCCATGACTGTTTTGTTCGTGTAAGGACTTACTCAACTTATCTTTTACAAAACAAATTCCACGACGTCTAATTTCGCATACCATTTACATATATAATCGAGATTAAAAGCCATTTCTAATTAATAAATAATATCGTCATCTAATGTAATAAATATGATTTTGTAGGGTTGTGATGCATCGATCTTGCTTGACAATTCCACATCATTCCGGACCGAGAAAGATGCTGCTCCAAACGCAAATTCGGCTCGAGGGTTTAATGTCA
>NW_003302552.1:18637779-18797357 GCF_000004255.2 Arabidopsis lyrata subsp. lyrata
CACGTTCTTTCACAATTAGATCTTTCTGTAGCTCAGAAGCTTGTGCTTTGAGTACAATGATATCAGTTTCTTCAACTTTTTCCTGCCAGCAATATCAAAGAGACAGAAACTTTACCTTACATATCCTAATTTTAACAACTCTGACACAGACAGAGCACAAAATCTTCACTAATGTGATGAATTTGAGCGATGTCGCTTAAAATCAGGTACCAAAATAGTAGGTAATGAACAATTCCTTGAAATGTGGTTAAGTTTTCTTCGTCATTATTGCTAAACATGAAAGGGAAATCAAGCATCATCATCATCATAATGTCGTTTAGGACATGAAACAGACATCAGTAAACATCAATTTCTAAGTTTGATGATATCATTTTGTTGTTTCAGACAACAACAATGTCAAGCACGCTTAATCAGCTAACAACAGTAAAACCCTAAAAATCACATTTTTTAGACAGAATTTAAAGAAAAGACTGCAAGTGAAGGAGAGACAGGGAGAGAAACCTGAGAAGCTTCTGGGAGTTTATTGTGAGAAGGTCTCCAGAAACCAAAACCGCCGAAACGAGTGGCTGCTTCTCTCACTGACTCGAACGGAGCAGAAGTGTCTATCTCGGTTCGGCCATTCGACAGATCCGAGTCAGGGTTTAAAGTCACCGGCTCTATCACAGAGCCCGGTTCTGGAATATCGGTCATTGAAAGCTACGGACGAAAGAGAAGCAGAAGGGAGAAGAAGAAAATGAAGTGGAACAGAGAGAGAGAAATGAGGATGGAACCAAAAGTCTTGGTGTTGTGAATTGAAACTGGTTTGATAAAGACGTGTCGGAACACGCGCCACGGTCGTCTCGTGAATAGTGTTAGAAAGTCCTGTTTTTTAGTCTCCATTTAAATTTGAAATTAGCAAAAATTTCGCGTCTCTTCCCTCTTTGATCATAATTGGCATTAAAGAAATAACCTCTAAACTACCAACGTTGTGTTGGTCTAGTTGTACATTTTTCAGATAGAGATATTGGGTTTGACGTTTATTAGAAAAAATCTTTTCTCCGAAAAAAATGAATTTAATTTGAAATGGGTTCCGCCTCTAGGAGATGTAGACCTTCGGATTTGAACTTCCAGATACAAAAAAAAAAAAAAAAAATAACTTCTAAACGGCTAAAACCATCTGAACGTTTTGATATTGATCAGATTGGTTAGAAATTGATCAGCAAAAATACAATAATTTTATAATCTTATGTGTTTGATTAATCAGCCTGAATCGGTATACTTACATAATAACAAAGAAAACTTATCAATTACTTTCCATTTATTTGGCTAGTAGTCCCTTAGGCCTTTCTCAGACTAACTTAGTTGAATAGTTGGCTATGATTAGTTTTTAAGCTAGTATGTTTGAGGATTTTGAATGAGCAGAGTATGTGTACCAAGTGATTTGATTGTAGACGGGGGAGGCTTTCAAAAACTTTGAATCATGATTATTGTAGCGTTCAAAATTAATATACTTGGTGTTGAACTTGTGTTTTAATTATACGATGATTGGATTTTAAAATGTTATCATCAGCTGCCTATTCAATTTAAGTGTTTTCATGTGGACTGAATTTGGTAAAACTGTACCATGTGACTGTTTTTCATCACGAACAGAAATTATGTTCGCGCGTTCCAATCTTTCTTGCCATGGAAGAAGCTATGTTAGAAGCGATGGGTAGCACATAAGAATAAAATGATGAAGGATTCAAGCAAAACAACTGGGTAAGAAACCCAAAACATCAGATTTGTCATCTTTTAGGTGAGTGTGAGACAAATAAGTCTTGATAACAATGTGTGCCGGACACAGGTTTTTTTAATCTACAAGACTAATCTTTGATCTTTCTCACCTAAAAGGTGATAATAAAGTGAGCTATGTAGAGTGTCGTCAATTATTTGTCCATCTTCTTGTCTGATTTTTCATCTTTTTGTCCAACCATTAGACTAATATTTTCATTTTGTTTCTTTCTCTTTTGTCTTCGCTTTCATCTTGTTTTCAGGAATGACTAATGCATTCGAATGTTTTTTCTTTCCCCATTCTGTGCATTACTATACTATATGAAACAAGTATTTTTCAATTCAATTTGGGTGATACTTTCAGCCATTTTTGTCCACTTTGGTTGTTTGTTAATGAGAAGAAAAGACAAGGAGCAAAAGTATTAGATTAGGTTAACCAAAAAGTCTAGCTTATGGACTCGTATGAAATTGATATATTTATTAGGTGACTTTGTAATTTCAGATTAGATTTTTGGGGCAAAATTTGTATAATTTATCGATTTGTTAAGGTGGCTTCTGAGTTCTGAGGCTACATTTGCCGACTTAAATCTTTTTGTTATTTTTAATCTATTTCAAGGATACAAATATCCTCTCAACAATTCAGAGATCAACAAGAACACGTCACTGATAAAAACATGATGATATTATAATTTCTACATAGACATATCTTACGTTTAACATGAATCAACAACCATATCTTTAGCGATCCTACACAATCCAAATTTGATTGCAATATCGTACAATTTTCTTTCTTACTACTGTGAAATTTGTGTTGTTTATAATTATTTATCATACTCAATAATGTGAATTCAATTCTCAGAAGGAATCATGTATGTCTTGAAATAAATCTAGAAAAAGGATGTATAGGCGAAATTGAGTACCATATATCTCTTTATAGAACTTATACGTCGATTTGTAGTAAGTAAAAAGTCTACATCTGCAATAAAATGTATGGAGTTAGTTATAAACAATACCATATTTAATTGAAGTGAAAATGATAATCTATCTTACTTGTTTAATCAAAGCGCGCGACAAATAGAACCAAACACTAATACGTTAACTTATGTGCACAGAATTGATAGCATTGTCAAAAGAATCGGTTAAATTTTTTTCTTAACTAATTATTATTTATCCTTGAACCACTCTAGTAAAATACATGGCCTTAAAACAATACCTAATAGTGTTAAAAAGAAAAATAAAAAAATCATCAACACCTAATAATCTAAAATACTATAGAAGAGAAGACTCAAGCTTCTCTATATAATGTTCCTTCTACGCTTTAGCTAATTTACCATTATCCACAGTCGCAACTCAAATCATCTTTTGTCTTCCTCCTGAAAATATGGGGTTTTCTCCTTCATTTTCTTGCAGTGCTATGGGAGCCCTAATTTTGGGTTGCCTTCTGCTTCAAGCATCAAACTCTAATGCTCAGTTGAGGCCTGATTTCTACTTCGGGACTTGCCCATCTGTTTTTGATATCATTGGGAATATCATCGTTGACGAATTGCAGACTGATCCTCGTATTGCCGCGAGCCTCCTTCGTCTTCACTTCCATGACTGTTTTGTTCGTGTAAGGACTTACTCAACTTATCTTTTACAAAACAAATTCCACGACGTCTACTTTCGCATACCATTTACATATATAATCGAGATTAAAAGCCATTTCTAATTAATAAATAATATCGTCATCTAATGTAATAAATATGATTTTGTAGGGTTGTGATGCATCGATCTTGCTTGACAATTCCACATCATTCCGGACCGAGAAAGATGCTGCTCCAAACGCAAATTCGGCTCGAGGGTTTAATGTCATAGATAGAATGAAAGTAGAACTTGAGAGAGCTTGCCCAAGAACAGTATCTTGTGCAGATATTCTCACCATCGCCTCTCAAATATCCGTGCTTTTGGTATATAAATATACTTACATGACTTATCTCGTATGAAACTAATCCAAAAAGGTTATGAATTTGACGTCAATGTTTTATATAGTCCGGAGGTCCATGGTGGCCGGTTCCGTTGGGGAGGAGAGACAGTGTAGAAGCTTTCTTCGCTCTGGCTAATACAGCTCTTCCCTCTCCATTTTTCACTCTTACTCAACTTAAAAAAGCTTTTGCTGATGTTGGTCTAGACCGCGCCTCGGATCTAGTCGCTCTTTCTGGTAAAATTTTCATGCATGTTTTATCATCTAAGATGTGATATTGATAACATATTTTTTCTTTATAAAAACTAAAAATTTTAAATAGTATATGAACATAACAATTGAAGTAGCTTTGTCAAATAAATTTATAGTAATAGTTCATAAAATAAAATGGGGTGTTATTTATCTACAATGTTTAAGTTCGAATCTTAGCACAATATATTTAGTTTTTAAAAAGTTTTTCAAGGCATATGAATTAATTAGCATGAGTTAGAGGTAAGAAACTCCATTTGCTTGAAATACATGACCAAATAGCTGTTCAGAAAAAACATGACCGAATATAAAATGAAAAAAGAGGAAAAAAAATCTAATCTAATACGAATTTCATGCGTTGGTAAACGACAACTTAACATTCCATGTATCTAAGCCTTTATGTTTTGTCAAAATGGTAGGTGGTCACACATTTGGAAGAGCACAATGCCAATTCGTGACACCTCGTCTCTACAACTTCAACGGAACCAACAGTCCAGACCCAAGTCTGAACCCAACTTACCTCGTCGAACTCCGTCGCTTGTGCCCTCAAAACGGAAACGGTACCGTTCTGGTCAACTTCGATGTCGTGACTCCAGATGCTTTCGATAGTCAATACTATACCAATCTTCGTAATGGGGAAGGTCTTATTCAGAGTGACCAAGAACTCTTTTCAACTCCAGGAGCCGATACGATCCCACTAGTAAACCTATACAGCAGCGACATGTCTGTGTTCTTTCGAGCATTCGTTGACGCAATGATTAGGATGGGAAATCTTAGACCTTTGACTGGAACTCAAGGAGAGATAAGACAGAATTGTAGGGTTGTGAATCCACGAATTAGGGTTGTGGAGCACGACGATGGTGTTGTGAGTTCTATTTGATTATGTATGTTGGGATATGTAAGAAAGTATAAAATGCGTGAGAACAATTTCGACTAAATAAAAGTTCTCACACGAGTTATGAGATTTATGATAATCTGCAGGTCTTAATTACACTTATTATGATTCGATCTTCTGATTACTGTACACATAATGCAAATATACGTGGTGTTTATAACACTTCAAATTCTGACAAGTATTAAAGTGACTTTTGATTTAACATAACGTGGAAATTTATACTATATATTCAAGCAGATTGTTGAAATAAAATGTCCGAGTTTTTGTCCGCTTTCGTTATTTATAAATGAGAAGAAAAGACAAGGAGCTAAAGTATCAGATTAGGTTAACGTTTGTTAATCATAAAAACTAGCATGTGGACTCGTATGAAATTGATATATGTATTAGGTAACTTTGTTATTTCAATTTAAATAATTTTGGGAAAGACTTGTATAATTTATCCATTTTTGAGTGTGGTTTCTGTCCTGAGGCTATATTTTGCGGTATTCACGGGAAAGAGAAGGACAAAAACACAAGGATTTCTATTTGTCGTTAAATATTAGGAAAATAGTTTGAAAATGTTTGCTAATTATTAAAGACAATCCTTTAGGAATGTTCTACGAGAAAAAATTCATTTGTCTTGTATCCAATTATGTAGTCCGTGTAAAAAAAGTTAAAAATATTTCTTCGAAACCACAACCAACTCATTGATTCACTGATCTATGTTACACTTAATCCTTCTATTACATGCATGTTTATAAAACTCCTCAATATATAATTAAACATAGCTAGCCCTGCCAGCACATTAATTTGGAGTCTGATCTAAATATCTAATAAAAGCACAAAATATTAGTAAATATTGGAAAACAATCTTAGCACATATTTTTAACCAAACTTTATAATCACATCACATTACATGTTTTAACGCTCTACAAAAAGTATCAGGTCAAACTGTCAAAGGCTCTATGGAGACAACCAATGTACGTACTACGTAGGTCGATATAACACAAATATTGGACAGAGAATACATTAGCGTTCGTCGATTTTGATCTTTTTTTTGTTCTAAGTTGTCCATCTTATTCAAAGATATATACAAATCCATCCTCTCAAAATTTCAGATACTAAGAAGAACACGCCACTAGCTAATAAAAACATAGTTATCACACGACATGATAATATTATAATTTTCTACATAGACATAACTTACGTTTAACATGAATCAACCACCATATCTTTACAGACCCTACATAATCCAAATTTGATTTCAATTTCGTACAATTTTCATTTTTCGTACCACTGTTGAAATTTGTCTCGTTTATATATAATTTATCAAACTTGAAATAAATCTAGAAATAAATAAGAATATATAAGCGGAATTGAGAACCGACCTCTTTATAGATACATCAATTTGTAGTAATAATTTTTTTATGGAGTCTGTTATAAAAAGTGGTAATTGAAGTGAAAATAATCAATAATTCAATCTTTACTTGAATTGTCACAGCGTCCGACAAATACAACCAAACACTAAAGTTTAATTCTGTGCAAAGAATATAAAGGACGTCCAAAGAATAGTTTAGTTTATTTTAAATTCTAATTATTATTTATCCTTCAACCACTCTAGTTAAATACATGACCTTAAAACAAGACCTAATAGTATTATGTTTTTTAAATCACAATACCTAATAGTCTATAATACTATAAAAGAAAGACTCAATCTTCTCTATATAATGTTCATTCTACGCCTTAGCTAATTCACCACACTCACAACTCAAATAATCTTTTGTTTATCCTCCTCAAATTATGGGTTTTTCGCCTTTATTTTCTTGCAGTGCAATGGGAGCCCTAATATTGGGTTGCCTTCTGCTTCAAGCATCAAACTCTAATGCTCAGTTGAGGCCTGACTTCTACTTCAGGACTTGCCCATCTGTTTTCAGAATCATTGGGGATACCATCGTCGATGAACTGCGGACTGATCCTCGTATTGCCGCGAGCATCCTTCGTCTTCACTTCCACGACTGCTTTGTTCGTGTAAGGACTTACTCAGTGTATCTTTTTCTTATTTTTTTAAATCCACGACGTCTACTTTTACATAATAAATAATGTCTTCATATTATGTGATATATATGGTTTTTGTAGGGTTGTGATGCATCCATCTTGCTTGACAATTCCACATCATTCCGGACCGAGAAAGATGCTGCTCCAAACAAAAATTCGGTTAGAGGGTTCAATGTCATAGATAGAATGAAATCAGCCATTGAGAGAGCTTGCCCAAGAACAGTATCTTGTGCAGATATGCTCACCATCGCCTCTCAAATATCAGTGCTTTTGGTATGTACATATATATATACCTAAATGACTAAAGATATCGATCGGGTGAAGTTAATCCAAATATATTATAAATTTGACATCAATACTTTATATGTTATATAGTCTGGGGGTCCATGGTGGCCGGTTCCCTTGGGGAGAAGAGACAGCGTAGAAGCTTTCTTCAACCTGGCTAATACAGCTCTTCCCTCTCCGTTTTCCACTCTTACTCAACTTAAAGCAGCTTTTGCTGACGTTGGCCTAAACCGGGCTTCGGATCTAGTCGCTCTTTCCGGTAATTTTTTCATGTTGCTTCAATTTATATCATCTAAGATAACTAGATAAGTGTTGTTGATCTAGCTAGATACGATTCATTTTACATATTGATAGCTATCTAATTACAAGTTGATTCAGAAATTTATTATTTTATTAGAAAATGATCAACTTCAATTATTTATATTTAGTTTATACTTTCTTAGTTCTTACAAATGATTTGGTTGGCTTTGATAAAGTTCTATACTGAAATATTAATTTGTTAAAATAAACTGAATGGACTTATATTGATCAAATAAACCACAACAAAAATATCATTTGAATTTTTTTGATTGCATAGTTTTCTCCTTATTTAGATATATATATATATAACTTGTATTTTTGATTTTTAATATATAGTATATAAAAACAACATTGAAGACCTAATTTCTACAAATATATTTATAATAATATTTGGTAAACTGAAATGGGTTCACTTATTTTTCAACAAGGTTTCAATTTCGAATCTTAGTACAAGTTATTTAGTATTTAGAAGGTGTTTTTGAGGCATATGAATTAGTTAACATGAGGTAAGAAAACCCATTTTCTTGATTTTGAAAAAAAAAGACTTGTAAAAAAACATCTCAAATAAATATCTACTACCACGTGATTTTGAATTATAAAAGAACTTGGTAAAATGAAAAAAACATGACTCATCTTTAAATAAAACATACACTGTATCTAATCCTTCATTTGTCAAAATGGTAGGTGGTCACACATTTGGAAGAGCACAATGCCAATTCGTGACACCTCGTCTTTACAACTTCAATGGTACCAACAGACCAGACCCAAGTCTGAACCCAACTTACCTCGTCGAACTTCGTCAATTGTGTCCTCAAAACGGAAACGGTACCGTTCTTGTCAACTTTGATCCCGTGACTCCAAATGCTTTCGATCGCCAATATTACACCAATCTTCGTAATGGGAAAGGTCTGATTCAGAGTGACCAAGTGCTCTTCTCGACTCCAGGAGCCGACACGACTACACTAGTAAACCAATACAGCAGCAACACGTTCGCGTTCTTTGGAGCATTCGTCGACGCAATGATCAGGATGGGAAATCTTAGACCATTGACTGGAACTCAAGGAGAGATAAGACAGAACTGTAGGGTTGTGAATCCACGAATTAGTGTTGTGGAGAATGACGATGGTGTTGTGAGTTCTATTTGATTATGCATGTTGGGGATATATGGATATGTAAAGAACGTGTAAAATGTGTGGGAACATTTCGACTAAATAAAGTTCTCACAAGTTGTGTGATTTATGAAATTTGGTCTTACTTGTTGTGTGATTTATGAACTTTGGTCTTACTTCTTGTGTGTGTTTTATGAAATTTGGTCTCAATTAACACTTTTGATTCGTTTTTCTATTGTGCACAAAAAAAAAAAAAAAGAAGATTCGTTTTTCTGAGTACTACAAAAGTGGATGAATTTCATACTGCAATGATACGTGGTGTTTGTACAACACTTCAAATTAATTCTGACATGTATTAAAATAGATTTTGATTTAACATTGTCTCATGCTATTGAAAAATTTAGAATGTTTGTGTAAAAATGTAATTTGAACATGCATCCAGTTCTACAAATCCTAATAGACGTTTCAAACATAATCAAACTTTAGTCTTAAGTAGAAATAGAAAATAAATAAAAGTCTTACTCTTCTAAGCAAATAAAAGCCCAAACGAAGCAAAACAAGACAAAAAGCCCAGTTTAAAGTAGATGTAAGCAGATTTGGTTGCTACATCATCAACTCCCCCATTTTCCTCTCTAACTCTCGGGGAATTTGGCCAAATGTACCACAATTTTAGAAATTCCTAGCAAATGTACCACATTGCAAATCGATTTAGCATCCATACCATTTTTGGTGTTTGTGTGGTAGAAGTTGGACGATTTTACCCTTCTGCATGCGTCAGGAATGTGTCAGAGGAAGGAGCTACAGTCAGACGCCGTTTTGTCTCCAGATCTTGTCCCCGATTGAAAATTCTCTGTTGCGTCTAGATCTTGTCCCCGATTTCATCAGCTTGCCCTATTATCATGAATCTCAAATGATATGATTTTACCAGCCTGCAGAGATCTGGATTTACTCGGGGACAACATCTCTTAATTATCCATCGCCAGATGATGTGGTTTTACCAGCCAGATATCTGGATTAACTCGGGGACAACTTGATCTTTATTTTATTCTACTAGAGAGCCGAAGACGAATATCTGGATTTACTCGGGGACAACTTTGTTTTACCAGCCAGAGGGACGAAAACGGTTACCAATGCGCAGGAGAAAGAAAAAGGACGGCAGAAATTTCGTCAGGTGTCCCTTTCTCTGACACACACTTCTCTCTCCATCAAGGGCAATTTCGTCCGGTTTTAGGCATATAGCATTGAAATGTGGTACATTTCAAAAGCTTTTCCCAAATGTGGTATTGGACCTAAACTTTATCTGAAAAGTGGTACCCAATCTAATTTTCCCTAACTCTTATCGTTCCAACGAGCTATATATCCCCTCTTTTCATGGAATTAGATGTTTTCACACGAATAAGAAATCCAAAATGTATGATCTATCCCTTATGACCCATTCTTATTTACAAAAATCATGCAATCACAAAACTAACCATTAAATACTATATAGAAATATCACTTGTCATTTCAAAACAATACACTAGGGTCTATAATTCAATCCTTGTCAGATGGAGATTATAAAGATAAAGAGATAAGAGGGACACAATCCATAATTGTGTTGCTCATTCATAGTTCAAGTGCGTTGGCTCACGGCAAACAGAAAACATTTTAAATTTAGACCCACGCCGGAGAATATCTAATTAGACGTCGCATTTGTTTATTGAGAAAGAATAAAATTAGGCGCATTGTTTACTATAATGGATTTCATTGGGAAAAACAATATTAGACGCATTTTATGTAATATCTTTCACTTGGAACACGTGCCCCATACACATATGGCCCCTCCATACTTTGTACTTATGTAGTTTTATGCTTACGATTTTGGTATTATTGTATCGCAATTCGCAACGCGTAAATAAGGAGCGCCAAGTATGTGGCCAATCTTTGGAATTGATGAATTAAGGAAAAAAAAAAGGAAAGACAATTATATGTCCAATCTTTGAGATATATGATTTATAATTTTGTATTTATCTAAAAAAAGAAATAAAAATGAAAAACAAATTGTAAGTGTTGTAGGGACGTAGGTGATCATTCTCATGACTCATGACACCCATTCCATTTACCAAATGCATTACTTATTTACTTGTTTTGGTACAATACCGAACACACTAACAATGATTTAACATTTACTTAATTATACACAACTTGATATAAATTTGTTTACGAAACAACTTGTATTAAACTTTTGCTTCTACTACACTTATATTGATCTATCGTGGGCGGTGAGGAAAATGAGTTGGGACATGGGTTTGTCATTTAGCTCGTTTTATTTTAGTATATGTGAAATTTGTAGCCAAAATATGCATAAAAACTTTAGCCTTTCTAAAAGCCAAAAATGGATTGAGGAACACTGACACGTAAGCTCTTTTAAACTATTTGATGTGATAAAATAACTAAAAAAACTATTTGTTATTATTTTTTATTTTTTTTCTTTAAAGATAGAAGAGAAGGGAAGGTAAGAAGTAGTGTAACTTGTAAGTAGTCACAATTAATTGTTGGAAATAAATATGAAAGCTCTATTAAACGTCACCCAAAATGAGTTTCATACAAGAGTTCAAAGATAAAGAAAAAAGTAACTGATATAAAAGAATGGTAGTTTATTAAATAAATAAAAAAGAATGGTAGTTTTTAAATTTTTTTTGGTATTTTTGTATTGATTAAAGAAAATCTCGATTTTATTCTCTTTTGGCATATGAATTATTTAGTTATAAGTAAAATTTTCCACATGTTTACTAATTTAGGACTCGAATGTCTTGTTACGCCAGTCAAACATTCGTTGGATAGTTACAATGTCATTTACAACTTGCAGAAATCAAAAAGGAAAAAAATCTAAATTATAAATAATAAGTTGGATTTTCCAAAATTAAAAATACGTACACTCTTTTGAGATATTACCATTAGTTTCTTAAATTTTACGATTTTAACTTTAAAGACTTCAAATCAAACCATGTATATTCAATTTAGGGTTAATTTAATAATATAGGTTAGTAACGAGAGAAATAAGTAATTAAATTAAAGTTTAAGGACCATCCTGTAAATTCAAGTTCGGTACCGAAAACACGTCAGCATTGATCCAATAGATACGAGTCCTTCTCTTCTCTATAAATAACGTCATCTCTCTCCCGTCTTTGTTACCATCGAAACAGTGTCGTAGTCTCTCTCTCTCCGCAAAAATTTCATCGGAGAGCGAAACAGAGAAACCATGCAGAGATTCACGGCGAAAAGATCGGTGCAAAACATTTCCGTTTCCCTTTGGCGGCGATGTATCTCATCAACGTCTCAGGCTGCGACAGCTTCCGTGAAGGATTCCGATGAGTTTCAGGCGAGGCTTCCTCCGTTTGCTTACACTCCTCCGCCGTATACTGGTCCTTCCGCCGATGTTATCCTTGAGAAAAGAAAGGAGTTTCTTAGTCCTTCCATGTTCTGTCTCTATCGCAAACCGGTAAATTGTCCCATTTCAAAATTCTCGATTTAAATTTTTGGTTTTGAAATTTTTTTTGATTCGTATAATCTCTGTTTCGGTGTTGATGATCTCTGTATGTGATAATGACGAAAAAGCTTGAAACTTTATTGGTGGGCTCATCGAAAACAGCTGAATTTTTATGATTTTAAAATTGGTTTCAGACTACGATGTTCTTATCCGAATATTCTTGACCAATAATGGAATCTATTAAAATATAAAATATATAAATGTTGAATCTTTATAATGAAATATCATGTGCAGGCTTTAAAGTTGTATACTTTATTGATTTTTTCTATTTGTTGCAGTTGAATATTGTGGATGGGAAGATGCAGTATCTATTTGATGAGAGTGGTAGGAGATATTTAGATGCATTTGCTGGGATTGCTGTTGTGAATTGTGGACATTGTCATCCAGATGTGGTTGAGCCAGTGATCAATCAAATCAAGAGACTTCAGCATCCTACTGTTCTTTACCTTAACCATGCCATTGCTGAGTTCTCTGAGGCTCTAGCTTCTAAACTTCCCGGTGATTTAAAGGTGGTGTTTTTCACTAACTCGGGGACGGAGGCTAATGAATTGGCACTTATGATGGCTAAATTGTATACTGGATGTCAAGATATTGTGTCGGTTCGAAACGGGTATCATGGTAATGCGGCTGCAACTATGGGGGCTACTGGTCAAAGCATGTGGAAATTTAATGTGGTTCAGAATAGTGTTCATCATGCTTTGAACCCTGATCCATATAGAGGTGTGTTTGGTTCTGATGGAGAGAAGTATGCAAAGGAATTGCAAGATCTTATTCAATATGGCACGACCGGACACATTGCTGGTTTTATTTGTGAAGCTATTCAGGTATTCAATCGTTTGACATATGTTTGAATTCATTTATAAAGTGTTGTTAGATCAGAATTAAGAGTGAATGAAAATTGTGAATAGGGAGTTGGAGGGATCGTGGAACTAGCACCGGGCTATTTGTCAGCGGCTTACGATACTGTTAAGAAAGCTGGTGGATTGTTCATTGCGGATGAAGTTCAGTCTGGATTCGCACGTACCGGTAACTTCTGGGGATTTGAGGCACACAATGTTGT
This sequence comes from Arabidopsis lyrata subsp. lyrata, assembly GCF_000004255.2. Taxonomy (NCBI): domain Eukaryota; kingdom Viridiplantae; phylum Streptophyta; class Magnoliopsida; order Brassicales; family Brassicaceae; genus Arabidopsis; species Arabidopsis lyrata. Next base: position 18,650,950 of record NW_003302552.1, read on the forward strand.
CCCTGACATAGTAACCATGGCAAAGGTTAGAGTTGTGCCAACTTTAGTATGTTCTGCATCTAAGCTAACTTTATTGCAGTCTTTGGCTAATTGGTTTATGGTGTGAAAATAGGGAATTGGGAATGGGTTTCCTTTGGGAGCGGTTGTGACAACTCCAGAGATAGCAGCAGTATTGACTCGCCGTAGCTACTTCAATACATTTGGTGGAAATTCTGTGTCTACTACAGCTGGTCTCGCTGTTCTGAACGTGATTGAGAAAGAGAAGCTTCAGGAAAATGCGGCAATGGTCGGATCCTATCTGAAAGAAAAACTCACACAGCTGAAAGAGAAACACGAAAGTAAATCTCCCTCTCTCTCTCTCTCTCTCTTTCTCCCTCTGTATAACTTTGTTTTTGTTGCTTCAATGTGTTTATTATGCTTCTCTAATGCAGTTATCGGGGATGTACGGGGAAGAGGACTGATGCTTGGAGTAGAGCTGGTGAGTGATCGCAAGCTTAAGACTCCTGCAACAGCTGAGACTCTGCACATTATGGATCAAATGAAAGGCTAGTGTTTCTTCTACACTTGTCTGAGGTGAAACTTGTATTAAAAAGGTTGAATTAATTTGTCTTATGAATAAAATATACAGAATTGGGTGTGTTGATTGGAAAAGGAGGCTACTTTGGAAATGTCTTTAGAATCACACCACCTCTCTGCTTCACCAAGGATGACGCAGGTTTGTGCGGTTGTGCCCTTTGCATTTCTTTGATTAGAAGGAATGTAGAAGAATAATTAACACAATAATAAATTTCTCTGTGGCAGATTTTCTCGTGGAAGCGATGGATTACTCAATGTCGAAGATGTGAAGAAAAAGAAAATGATAGATGCATGAAATATGGTTTACTAAGCTGTGGTGAAGTATGCTTGTAATTATGCTATGAACGACCAAAGATTGATGAGCCAACATCTCGTTGCTTCTCAATCACTTGTGTTTTCTTAATGTTCACAACTTTTCTTGTGTCAAAATAAAGTCAATCATTACAAATATCTAAATCGCATCTTAGCATCACACTTCATCATTTCTAAATCGTGTTGCCAGTCCAGCGTCTTCGGGTTTGTTCGGTTTTTCTTTTCATTTGGATGCAATATCTAGATGTTGTTCAAATAAGTACGAGCGTGGCTGCAAAATATGTTGTATCTTAAACAACTTGAATTCGTTTGTGCAAAGATTGAATCTGATGCTGCATACAATGAATGCTGAATCTTGATGTGACACAGAAACATCTGAGCCTTTAGTTTCCATAGCCGATTAAAAGTTTGGGAGTTTTGAGTTAAAGGACCCAAAGAAGTCCAATATATTGCCTTTCGAGATCTTTTTTTTTTTGGAGCAACATTTCATGCTAAAATATTCCTCTCTTGCTTGGAAAGTGTAATGATCCCATAGTACCAAGTAATTAGTTGTGGATGTTTCCGATCAAGGCATCGACTGTTGGAGACTGACCTGTCGGTACTGGCTAAGACTTATTAAACAGACCAATGTTCCATTTCCCACTCCCAATTCCCATGAATGGTTGTTCACAACTGTTATAACTTCCTCCCCAAACCAATAATAGTTTACACAACTCCACAAAAAAGTACGAAAACAGAAGACGAAGCAAATTAGAAAGAAAAAAATATCTCCTAGTCTCATCAAAGCGTTTCAGTATGTCATACCAAATCCTAAAATCAAACAAGGGGATAAAATGTACACCATTATATTCACAATGGGAAAATACGAAGCACTCACACTATTGTTAAATCATTTTCCTTCCTCCTATCATACTCTGCTGCGTCTGAGACCCGGACAAGCTTTGAGAACCATTACTACTGTTAGTCGGCTTATTCTTCCCGTCTGCGCTCCCAAACACATCCAGATCTTCAAACAATCTGTATGATGGAACAAACGGCTTCTGTCCTACAGATACACCTGGGTTGCTAGCAGTTGAAGTAGCCTGGGGATCTCCAGCTCTTGTGGGGAATGAGTTGGATTGCTGCAGTGATCTTCCGGCTAGGGCAGATGTGTCTGTGTATGACGCACTTGCATTAGCCCGTGGAGTATAGTATGCATTTGCTGATGTTGAAGCCCATGGCGGAGGCGGATATTCATACGGGTTCTGAGGTCGAGTTGACGGTTGTATCTGGACCTGTGCTTGCGGTTGCGATTGAGAATAGCTCTGCTGTGGTTGAGGCTGTTGCAGTTGAGAATAGCCCTGTTGTTGTTGATATTGAGAATAGCCCTGCTGTGCTTGAGGCTGTTGCGGCTGCGGTTGCTGTTGCTGTGCCCAAGGAGCGACATAGCTATCAAACCGTGGCGGAGGCTGTGGATAGATATGGGTGTTTTGATCTGAGACAGCGGGAGGAGGAGGAGAAGGCTGAGAGGATGGAGGCGGTGGAGTTGATGGTTTAGACAGTGTGATACTCAATAGGTCAATCATATCTTGTTCCTTTGTGGTGTTCACTGGAGGAGGCGGGTCAGGCAGAGCAAGAGCAAGAGCATTGCTTGCAGCATTATGAGACTCTGAACTGGTAGGGTCTGTAATCACAGATGCTGGCGGTTTGGAATGCCTGAAACAATACAGAATGATATGTCAAATACTAAGTTTATGATATGCAAAGTTCCTGAATCCAATTGTAATTCGTAAGACAGACCTTCGAGCTAATTGCGCAAACTCATCTTCCTCATCTTCGTACTCCTCATCAATTGGGCTTTTCCCTGTAGAAACAGTGGCTGGTATTGGGGAACTAGAACCAGCTATGGAACTAGAATCTTTAGCTTCAGAAGATTTGGGGCTCGAATCAGCAGGTTTTGAAGCCTGAACTGACAGAGGAGAACCAGAAGCCTGAACAGGCAGAGGAGAACCAGAAGCTATTGCATCATGCTTAGCTAGCAGAATTTGAAGACTGTCATTTAGATCGAGTCCTCGGCCTAAAAGTTCATCATCCCTGCCACACAAACAAAAGACTGTTTAGCACAACGATGGAACCTCTCAGGTCAACAATATCATTACACATTCTAACAAATTTAAATACAGAGATCCTAAAAATAGAGGACTAACCCAGTGGAGGTTAGCATCTGCATCAGTTTTTTCTGATTGGAACGACAACGCTCGACCAAGTCAACAATGACTTCATCTTTCACAGCCTACATAACAGGAAAACCATGGGTAAAGCAATTGATTTCATTCCAAACCTGCAATATAGCTGTATAATAGATTTCAATACCGCACGGTCACTGGGATCCACGGCTTGTAGCATGTCGCTCAAGAGATCCATCACGTCCCTCATGGACTCGAGACTTGACAAGCTACAATTTAACCAAGAAAAGAATTTTGAAATAGTGGAAAATTTTGAACGAATCTAAAACTGTCAGTCCACATCGACAGCATATTGAACTAGCAAATCCACTTACCTTAAGCCCTCAACCTCAGTTGCCATTGCTTCATCAAGCCTTCTCGAAGAACCGCTGGGCATTCCATAACCCACTTGAGGTATTCCATAACCCGCTTGAGGTACTCCATAGCCAGCTTGAGGTATTCCATAACCCGCTTGAGGTACTCCATAACCCGCTTGATGTACTCCATAGCCAGCTTGAGGTACTCCATAGCCAGCTTGAGGTACTCCATAGCCACCTGGAGGTACTCCATAGCCCCCCTGAGGCTGTCTTAACGGTGGATGACTTACTGGTGGTGTTATTATAGGGGACGCATCAGGTGAACGCCGGGGGAATTCAACTCCAGAACGCTGCAACATGTAACAGAAACCTTGAGAATAAGAATACCATGCAAATGAGCATCTCAGTAAAATGCCATATATATCGAGATCTGAATATACAGTACTTCAATTTAGAACAACTATGACCGAAAAGTAAATATCACAAGTAAGTCCACCAAAGGTGACCGAAAATGTTGCTCACCCTTAACTCATCGTATGCCCAATAATATTGCGGATATTTTCCCTCAGGACCCCCAAAAGCTTGCTGCCAAGAGTCCAGCATGACCAATATTTTATCTCTTACTTGCATATCCGCCTATAAACCCCAATATCATCAGCAATATGAACAATCACAAGTATGAAAACACATAAATAGAACCCTGAACAAAAACTACCTTCTTTTTCACAATTTTGACCATTTCCCCCAATAAGTTTTTCTCTGCAACTTGATGGTGCAAATAATCTCCACAGTTCTTTACTAACGTCTCCAAAAGCTAGCACATAAGAATACGTAGAGAGTTAAGGAGAGTCGAAACTACGCACAGAATAATTGGCCAAAGAACAAGGTCCCAACTCCCAAATTTCAGTAGAAACATCATACCGTAAGAGCAAGTAGTTGAACTCTCGGGCTCTTATGTTGCAGCCTCTTTTTCACAGATTTAACGACATCTTTCGCCTGCCTGAGCAAATCAATAGGCACAAACCATTAACAAAGATGTAAACATGTAAGATGTTCCTACTCCAATCAAGAATTAATCAGATTACCAACACCAAATCCCAAATTATGCATGTAATTGTAACCTTTTTTCAAAATTTTCACGAAATCACTCCCTCATAAGAACATCAACCAATCCAAGATAAATCCAATTATAGCGAACAATCAACAATTCCAAACGAATTCAACAAGAATTCCCACACCAAATCGAACAAAAAACTTACCAGTGAAGAGAATTGACAGAATCGCAGATTTCCATGTTCGTAGTCCAATCAGGACCTAACAAAAGATCGCTGGTTGCTTTATCAACAGCCACCGTCGCCGAAGCTGAAGACGACGCCATAATCTTCACCGATTAAAGAAGCTCAACACGATTAATAATAATTTTTCCGGCTCGAGAAAATTAAACAAAAACCCTAGAAAATCTTCTTCGCCAGCGAGAGAGAGACGAAGTCAGCGAGAATCTTTGCTTTTTAAGGCCTTTTTGTTATTGTTTCTTTCCTTTTCTATCTCCAGAGGAAGAAGAAAGAAATATTAATTTAAAAGGAAAAAATCTTTTCTTTTTTTTTTCTATTTATTCTGATCGATCTGTTCTTTTTCTTGTTTTTCTCAGTTTGTAAGGACGGCAAATTCTCCTGCTACACGCTCTTTCTTTAGTGCGTGAAACCACGCGTTTGTATTGTGTAGTCAACGTTAAAACTATTAAAGACTAATGATTTTTTTACGTGGATAATTCCCTTTTTAATGATGTTTATATTGTTGAACAGATTGGATTTGTTGAATACTAAAACAAGGGAAAAAGAAGAGATTGGATTTTAATACTATATCTATACGATTACGTGCTGGATAAGAATTATCTAAGAAAAATGTATAATAAAAGTTTTTAAAGTTGGGATACATTTTATCCTAAAATTGAGTGACACGTAATTTTTGATTGGTGCTACTTATAAAAGATGAAAAGGATCTTTTAAATAATTTTCTTATAACTTTAGATATGTGTACTCCATTTCATATAGGGAACCAATTTTATTAAAGACTAAAGGTGGTTTATTAATTTGTGTATTTTAGTTAATGTTTTAAAATAGTTACGTTGATTATTTTCTGCTCAATTCTCTTGAATGGAAATGACTAAAAATAGTTTATTTATTTGTGTTTTTAATTGATTTGAAAAAATGATGTAGAATTTGAAATATATTTTTCTAAAAATTGTTGATTAAAACAAATTCGAAAAATTATTCATTTTTAAATTAGAAATTGGATTGTTAACGAGTATAAATCCATTCCCAATGATAAAAGGTAATACAGTATGTGATGAGCATTTGTATTTTTAATTTTGAAAACAATGCTAATTGTTAAAATTCTTATATACAAAATCATAAAAAAAGATTAATATTATACATGCTCCAAAATATATATATATATACTAGACCGAATGGTTTGGTCCTTGCATCATGCTGGATGAAGTATTTTACATTTATATTGGTTATCATATCCGGTTTAGATGTGGTTTACTATGGTTAAATCGGTTAAGCTACAACAGCTTGTTACTCTTTGTTTGTTTTCTCAGTCTATGTTCAATAAACTAAAAAAACAAAAACCAGGCTTCTTACAGTAATCAAGATAACCAATCCGCAAATCTAGAAATTGAAAAGATTTGTGAAGCAACACAAGGAGTTGATAGCAGATTCTAGTTCCAAATCCATTGACGTACATGCCAAAAATAAAGTAAATGAGAAAATAAATAGAAGTTTAACATAATAAATTAGACTTTGTAAATTGAGACTAATCATCGATCCCTTTCACTCCTAACTCCTCCTGCATATTGTTTCTAGACTAATTTTAGCTTTTCAAATGCTTCAAGTCTCAACATGTTTTGCTCAAATAGACCCGTTTCTAAGCTGCTTTGTCTTTTCCTTTTTCCTCCTGCAGGTTTCTTGATTTGGACCAAACTTGGAACATAAGAGCACACTTTTGGTCGACAATCTATGTCTACTCCAATATCCAATTTTCTTACGTATCCAGCCTCTCCAATGATGATAAATGTTTTACGACTGAACTCTTCGTCAAAACCCATGGCGTTTCTCTTCTCCTCGTCAATGAAGAAACCTTCCCATATAAGTGGAACCTCTATCCTAGGTCCGGTATCCATCATCAAGAACTTGCTCCACGACACCATTTCGGCATTAATCTCAGTTGTAATCCATATCTCAAGCTCATACGGATTTGATTCGTTGTGCTGAAATAAAGCTGCAAGCTTCTCTTCCCTAACACAAGATAAAGTCACATATTCATACTCATGATCCCTGACGCTAGTCGGCAGAGGTAAAAGCGGTCCAAATCTCTCGCTTGTAAAATCAAAACAGATTATGTGATCGGCAATATCATCTTCTGAGTTCCTTTCCCCAGCACACCAGTAAGTGTTTCCTTTGAGAGTAATACCAAGGTTAGCAAACATTATACACCAGTTTGGAGTGACATCAAGAGTTGTCCATGAATCAGAGTCAAAATCATAGATTTCATACCAAAAAAATTGATTTTCGGGTGCAAAGCAGAAATAATCTATGAACCTCAAGAATTTAAAGCTATCACAAGATTCCTTATCCTTGTATCCTAGAGCATAACTGAACCTGTCCCACCCCCTTGGACGATGAGAAAATCTTGGTTCGATCCACCTTGTTTCCCCGCAATACGGATTCCAAACCACAACCTTAGTATTGTCTTTGAAGATGCATAGCAATAAACCCTCACAGTGAAAGACTTGAGATACCTTGACTTGTTCTTCAAGGAAACTAGGTTTACGTTTAAACGCTATAGATGGATCAACGTCGTCAACTACGACCCTCATTGAATAAAGATCAAAATTCATCATCGCGACCATCATAGAATCCTCTTCTCTTGTTGCTGTTGCTGGTTTACCAATGTACAACTTCAGAAAGCTCCTACTATTGGATAGAGTGTTCCAAATTTTGCAAGTTAATCTCACTGCTCTCAAAGATTTCAAAGGAACCCTAATTAAAATCTCCTCTATCAAAACCGTTGGAAGATTAGAGATCATCGTCGTCATAGCTTCAAATTGCAACAATGGTTTTGTTTTTTCTTTCTCTGATATCATGCGGCAAAGGTTTATGAGAGTATACCAACATCACAGTATCACACACGAATTGAAGATACACAAAAACCCTAAATGAAGCTGGGCCAATCGTGGGCTTCAGAATCTAGTTAGGCTTTTAATAATGTTATGTTTTCTAATTTTATGCTGTTCAACTGAAATGGCAAGATCTTTCTGTTTTGAACCAAACGGAACAAAAATCTCAAGCAGAAATATGCAATGAAAGAGCTAAGAAGATTCACACCTGTGAAACCTGTGAAACTTTACAGTAAGCTTACATATTCGTTACTAAAACCTCTCAGCTTGAGAACATTGCATCTGTTCTCATCACCTTGAAATCTCAGAGAAGTTTATTAGAGTTGGTTGATTTAAACAGCTTACTCTGTTTTCTCATTTCTAAGTCCAATGAACTAAAACCTTTTATAAAAAAAAAATCTTCTTCTTCTCTCTCATTTTTCCACCATCGTAGTAATCTATATAGTAGCTTGAAAAACTAGGTTAACCAATCCGGATCATGAAAAGATTTGTGAAGCAACACAAGTGGTTGAAAAACGGATCCTGTTACAAATTTCTTGAAATACATGCCAAGAAATAGATTTCTTTGTTATATTGTTTTGTAACAATAATAAATTAGGCTTTGAAACTTGAAAGTTGATTGTATAAGAAAAAACGTCTCAGCAAAATCTTCTGACAAAAGCAAAAGAAAAAGGGCCTAATGTTTGGGGTTTTGCGAAACATCAAATGTCTGGTGGTAGACAGAAACAGAGATCAACACAAACCCTTTCACAAAATTTAATACCTATATGTCTCAATAAGAAAATAGTAACAAATTCTAACTTTGTCTCCATTCCATCATATCAACTTGCATCAGTTGATTCAAAAGTACACAAATTCCAACTAGACTATTTAGAGCAAAGAACAAAATGACAATTCTAATGGTAAACATTTTGCATTACCAACTCAGTTTCATTAAAATCTCAGAGAAACAAAAAGGACCTACTTTGAAGAAAAATTAATCTGGACCAGCTTATTTCCTTGGAAAGCATCCGAAACAACTCGCAAGTTGACTAATCCAATATCTCTCTTATCCTTACCAATCTGCTTTTTAGAGCAGAATTCTGAATTTCAGTGGCTTCATTTCCCAAAAACTCTTTTGCACCAGCATCGTTGCTGCTGGGATTGGAATCAAGAACACTTTGGAATCATCGTTAGAGCTATCTTTTTATACACGTCATCTTCCACGGCAAGCTTCAAGGCCTTCCATCTACTGCATCATCTCGTTTTCTCCTTTTGCACCTCCTCCTACCAATATCCATATTGCGTCTCCATTATCTTTTCAACTGCAGCAAGTCTCAACATGTTTTGATCAAATAGACGCTTTTCTAAACTGCTTTGTTCTATCCTTTTGCCTCGTGCAGGTTTTTTGATTTGGCTCAAACTTGGAACATAAGAGCACACATCAGGCCTACAATTTTTGTCTGCAGGTACTCCAGGATCCAATTTTCTTAGGTATCCAGCCTCTCCAATTATGTCAATAAATCTTCTGTAATGATCGTCAGAGTCATAGTGTGTACCACAATCCATGAAGACTTTCTTCTCTTCATCAATGAAGAAAGTATCTGGAAAACCTATCTTAGGTCCCGTATCCATTCTCAAGAACTTGCTCCACGTCACCATTTCGACCTCAATCTTAGTTGTAATCCATATCTCAAACTCAGTATCATATTTATCATGGTGGTGAAATAAAGCTGCAATCTTCTCTTAAAGAAGAGAAGATAAAGACGCATATACATAATTACGATCCGTAAAGCTAGACGGCAGAGGCAGAAGCGGCCCAAATCTCTCTCTCTTGTAAAATCAAAACAAATTATGTGATTTTTTCGACCTTCTGAGCTTCTTTCTGTCGCAGACCAGTAAGTGTTTCCCTTGAGAGAAACGCTATGGCTTGAACAATATATACCCCAGTGTGGAATGACATCAAGAGTTGTCCATAACCCTGAGTCAAAATCGTAGATTTCATACCAAAAAAATTGTTTTTCGGGTGCTTTGTGAAAATAATCTAAGAACCTCAACAATTTAATGCCACGACGAGATTCTTTATCCTCGTATCCGAGAGCATAATTGAACCAGTCCCATCTATGTGGACGGTGAGAAAATCTGAGGTTGATCCACCTTGTTTGCCCTAAATAGGGATTCCAAACCACAATCCTAGTAACGTCTTTCAAGATGCATAAAATTAAACCCTCATAGTGAAAGACTCGAGATATGCTAACTTGATTGTGAAGGAAACTAATAAGTTGACCTTTATGCTCTATAGATGGATCAACATCGTCGACGACCCCACTCATTAGATAAAGATTATGAGGCATCATGGCGATCATCATAGACTCCCCTTTTCTTGTTGATTTACCAATGTGCATCTTCGAAAAGCTCTCACTTTTGGATAAATCGTTCCAACTTTTGCAAGTTAATCTCACTGCTTTCATGAATTTCAAGGGAACCCTAGAAATAATATCCTCTATCAAATCCCTTGGAAGATTGTAGATCATCGTCGTCATTGTTTCAAATCACGAGAAATGTTTTTTTTTTTTTTAATCTTTATTTCCTATGATTTCTTGCGGCTAAGGGAAAGAAACTAAAAGAATATAACCCTAAATAAAGTTGGGCCAATCGTGGGCTTGAGAATCTAATCAGGCTTTAGATGTCGTTTACTCTGGTTGGAAAGTTCATTAGAGTTGGCTAAGTTAAACGGCTTGTATGTATGCATTCACCATGGCTATATATATGGTTTCAAGAGCATTTCCGAAACACAACACCTCTCAATTAATGTTCTGCTCCAACAGAGTTTCAGAAAATGCGAAAGAAAATTATTTACTACTCGAGAGCCTTTATTCTCAGAAGAATATGACTCAAATTAAAGAAGAAAATGTACTCAAGACTTGCCTTTTACATTCTGAACCGTCCACTTCCTTCATGGTACATTTTCAACTGATGGTTGCATCAGGACTAGTATAATCAAGACTGAGTATAATGCCATACCTTCACGATGTATATTTCCTTTTCGACGTCTATACAGAATTTTTGGCTTGGTATAGCCTTAGACTTGATGTTTTGCATGAAAGAAGATGGGACAATACACTTTTTAATGTAATGGAGCTTAAACTTAACTATACAAGAGGATTTAACGACACTGTTAGTGCTCTGTTATCAAGCTAACTCTATCTTTCATTTTCTTCGTTTCTTCTTCTTCAAGCTTCTTCATATAGTGTAATAATTTGAACCAATAAGAAACCATTTGGAAATATAATCTCCTGAATTTATAATAGCATTGCCTTCAGCACTGCTACTCTTGAAGTCAAGGTTTCTCTTGAATTTTGTAATAAGAGAATCTGGAACAGGGGAAGGTCTAATCTGATCCTTCAAATGTAAGTTAATAGAAGGGAAATTATTTGTTTGGCAGATTTTTTAGGAAGTGATCAAACTACATGTTTAAGGCAAAAGAGAAATCTTACAACTGTATTTATTTGAGGTTTTGTTACCTATTGGAATCACAAATATTGTTCTGCTTGTTTCACATCGATTGCAACTTCATCATAATGATTAATGAACCTTAAGCATGCCTGAGTCATGTATACGCCAAGTTCATATTCATGAAATTACTGGTAACAAAAAACAGAGTTGTTTCAAAACACAGTAAAAGAGAAACCAAACAGCACCAGCAACATCATATGGTTTCTTTATCACGTAAAATAGGCATCACAATGCAAGAATTCCCATAAGGTTCCAAGAGCATCTCAGAGCGTTTCCAAAACTCGACCCTTCTTAATGTTCTGCTCCTGCAGATCACAAGTATAATCACCATAAGCCTCACCTCCAATAAAGTATCTAAGATACAGGAACACCAAAAATTACCTGTAACTTAGCAACCAATCTCAGTTTTGTCCCTAATCATCCTGTTTTCTCCTTTTGCGCCTCTTCCTACCAATTTCAATTTCAGCAAGTCTCAACATGTTTTGATCAAATCGATGCTTTTCTAAACTACTTTGTTCTATCCTTTTGCCTCGTGCAAGTTTCTTGATCTGGACCAAACTTGGAACATAAGAGCACACACGTGGCCAACGGTTTTGGTTAGGTAATCCGGGATCCAATTTTTTGAAGTACCCAGCCTCTCCAATGATGTAAATTAATGTTTTGGGATATTCATAGTCATAGTCCCAATTACCTTCATAGTCTCTACCAACATCCATGAAGACTTTCTTCTCTTCATCAATGAAGAAAGTATCTGGAAAAAATATCTTAGGCTTCGTATCCATTCTCAAGAACTTGCTCCACGACACCATTTCGGCCTCAATCTTAGTCGTAATCCATATTTCAAACTCAGAATCAAATGATGCGTAGTGCTGAAATAAGGCTGCAATCTTCTCTTCTTTAACACAAGATAAAGTCACAATACCATAGTCATGATCAGTAACGTTAACCGGCAGAGGTAGAAGCGGCCCAAATCTCTCTCTTGTAAAATCAAAACAGATTATGTGATCGCGGAGACCGTTTTCAGGGGTCCTTTCTCTAGCACACCAGTAGGTATTTCCCTTAAGAGAAACGCTATCGCTTGAACAAGATATAAACCAGTGTGGAGTGACATCAAGAGTACTCCATGAACCAGAATCAAAATCGTAGATTTCATACCAAAAAAATTTCGTTTCGGGTGCTTTGTAGAAATAATCTATAAACCTCAAGAATTTAAAACTACGACAAGATTCTTTATGCTCGTAACCGAGAGCATAACTGAACATGTCAAATCTTTGTTGACAGTGAGAAAATCTGAGTTTGATCCACCTTGTTTGGCCCAAATACGGATTCAAAACCACAATCCTAGTAACGTCTTTCAAGATGCATAAAATTAAACCCTCATAGTGAAAGACTCGAGATATGCTAACTTGATTGTGAAGGAAACTAAGTTGACCTTTATGCTCTATAGATGGATCAACGTCGACGACGCAGCTCATTAGATAAAGATTGTGAGGCATCATCGCGATCATCATAGACTGTCCTTCTCTTGTTGATTTACCAATGTACATCTCACTTTTGGATAAATTGTTCCAACTTTTGCAAGTTAATCTCACTGCTTTCATAGATTTCCAGGAAAGCCTCGAAAGAATTTCCTCGATCAAATCCTTTGGAAGATTGGAGATCATTGTCGTCATTGTTTCTACCTTTAAAACCCTTTTTTTTTTTTTTTTTTTTTCCTATTCTTCTGATTTCTTGCGGCGAAGGGAAAGTGTATACACGTAACAATTGAAGATACAAAAAAAACCTAAATGAAGTTGGGCCACTAGTGGGCTTTTGAATCTAGTTGGGCTTTCAATGATGTTATGTATGTACCAACAAGATCCTGAAGCTTATCTGTCTTCTTCTAATTTTACATTGTTGAAATTGAAATGGCAAGATCTTCATCGTGGCACCGAATGTCAAATTTCTTGAGAAAGTATCGAAAAATATAAAAAACTTTGCAAGGATTTGAGAAGTGAAAACTTACAAATGTATTTATTTCAGATTTTGTAACAACAAATTCTCTGGAACAAATATACAATTCTGTTTTTTTGTTTTTTTTTGTCACAAAACATTATTCTGCCAAAACACAGCACAAGGTAAGAAAGAAAACCCCATAACAACAGCAAGATCATATTATTACGGATTACGTAATATATGCATCGCAATGCAAGAAGTCCCATATGGTTCCAAGAGCATCTCGAAGCATTTCCACAACACAAGCCCTCTCCATGTTCTGTTCCTGCAGACCAAAAAAGTGTAATCACTATAAGCCTCACTTCCATTAAAGTTTCTAAGATAGTACAAGAGTACAATAATTTACCTGTAACTTAGTGTCGATGTCTTTAAGCGTCAGACTCACCTCCCTCTTGATTTCCCCTGTTCCACTCCTCTCATTGAATCTATCAGTCTCTCTAACCCTAAGCCTTAGAGTTTTGTTTTTGTAGATAGTAGCTCTAACGTGACAAACTTCAAATTCTCTGTATCCATCTTTAGTTAAAGCTTTACCAAACGGCCACTTTAAACCGCCTTTTACATTTGGATCAACAGTCGCTGATTCCAATAGCGCTTTAATGTCACCTATCTCTTTCTCCTGCCCATCAAAGAAAGATCAACCAACCTAAGTCCAAGAAGAGCATAACTACTTATCCATAAGATATCTATATCAAAATTCTAACTCACGCTGAGATACGTTATTTTCCTCTTAGCGGCTAGCATCAGTCTCATGTCGAGATCCTTCTCGACCTTTTCTGCTACTAACTGCCACTGAGTTCTCTCTTCTTCTTTCTCTCCCATATCCATGTTCACTGAATATAAACATATTAAAAACCACATTAAAAAATACACAATGCATTTTCTTTTGGCTAGAGAGATCATAACACTAACATTTAAAAGACACTATGTTTTGCAATAATATTCATTTTGTCAAACATATAACCAAATTCCAGATGATGCGTTAAGACACAAAAAATTCTGCTTAAAGCTTGCACCTATTTTATAGGAAAGAATGATTATAGAACCAACAAGAAACCATTTGGAAATGGAATCTCCTGAATAGATAATATTGTTGCGTTTATCATTTTTACTCTTGAATTCGAGGTTTTTCTTGAATGTGGGAATAAGAGAATCTGGAACAGGGGCTGGTCTAGCCGGATTCAAATGTCGCTTATGTGGAGGAATATAAGACATGTCTTAACCTGAAACTCCAAGAAAAATAAAAATAAAAATGATTTCACGAAATGTTTTCAAAAGAGCATTAAAAAAAAAAAAGTGTATAAGAAAGAGAGAAGGAGAATCATACCTTTCGTGAAATCAACGTCTTCTAAAGTTGTAGCAGAAAGATCTTAAAAGGAGAACTATGAACTCCAAAAGACCATGTCAAGCATGTCTATCTTTTTTTTTTTTCTTAACGTTTGACTTGTTCTTATTGGATTCGAGATGTCTTCGTACCCTTTCGGTTATACAATTAAAAATTAAATTAGATTTGTTAAAACCAAATCGATTGATAAATATTTAAATACATATGAGCTTTATCATATAAAACAAAAGTTTTGTTCTTTGTTTGGATAAGTAACAAGTTCAATCCTTCACAACCCCAAAAAAACTTAATTTACAAAACACAACATAATGTAGCAACAGAATATGGTTCTTTATTACGTTAGTATGGCATCAAAGCGCAAGAATTTCCATGTTTGCAAGAGCATTTCCGAAACAAAACCCGTTCACAATGTTCTGCTCATGCAGACCCACAAGGGTAATAATTGCTATAACCTATTAACCATAAGCCTCTTCAGAGTTTCAAAAAAAGCAAAAGCACAATAATTCATTGACTTGTTGATGTCTTGAAGTATCAAAGTCACACCCCTCTGGATTTCCCCTGTTCCAAACGTCTCATTGAATCTGTCAATCTCTTTGACCTTAAGCTTGAGACTCCGGTTAGAAGGAATGTGGTTTACTCTTGTTAAAAGGTTTGTTTGAGTCAGTTAAGTTAAACAGCTTTTGTTCTCTGTTTTCTTATTTCTAAGTTCATTATAACCTAAAACCTTTCATAATAATTAACAAACTTCTTCTTCTATCTCACTTCTCTCAATCATAATAATCATATATAGCACCATTAAAAACCAAGTTTCTTAACAATAATCAAGGTAACCAATCTGAAAAGCAGGAGTTTGAAAAGATTTGTGATGCAACACAATAGATTGAAGTCACAAATTTCTTGACATACATGCAAAAAATAAAGTACATGAGAAAATAAATAGAAGTTTTGTAACAGAATATATAATAAGGCTTTGTATATTGAGGCTAATCATTTTTTGCCGCCTTCTAGACATATTGTTGTAGTAAAACAAAGCAGAAAGTAAAAGAGAAACCCAACCGGAACCAACAACATCATATGGTTCTTTATCACTTAAGATAGGCATCACAATGCAAGAATTCCAATATGGTTCCAAGAGCATCTCAAAGCGTTTCCAAAACTCGACCCCTCTTAGTGTTCTGCTCCTGCAGATCGATCACTAATGTAATCACCACAAGCCTCACTTCCAATAAAGTATCTAAGATACAAGAGCACAAAAAATTACTTTTAACTTAGCAACCAAGCTCAATTTTGCGTACGCGTCTAAATACCCCCTTTTGCGCCTCGTATACATTGCCTCCAGATCGTAGCTTTTCAATTGCGGCAAGTCTCGAACTGTTTTGATCAAATCGTTGCTTTTCTAAACTACTTTGTTCTATATTTTTGCCCACACGTGAAAGTTTCTTGATTGGGATCAAACTTGGAACATAAGAGCACACACGTGGCCAACGGTTTTGGTTAGGTAATCCGGGATCCAATATTTTTAAGTATCCAGCCTCTCCAATGATGTTAATAAATGTTTTGGGATATCCAGAGTCATAGTCCCAATCACCTCTAACAGAGCCATTCTCTCTACCAACACCCATGAAGACTTTCTTCTCTTCATCAATGAAGAAAGTAGTTGGAAAAACTATCTTAAGTCCCGTATCAAGAAAAAAACATGTATTAAATCTCAAGAACTTGCTCCACGACACCATTTCGGCTTCAATCTTAGTTGTAATCCATATCTCAATCTCAGTATCATATGATGCCTTGTGCCAAAATAAAGCTGCAATCTTCTCTTCTTTAACACACGATAAAGTTACGATTTTATATTCATGATCCGTAATGCTAGACGGCAGAGGCAGAAGCGGTCCAAACCTCTCTTTTGTAAAATCAAAACATATTATATGATGCTCGTGACCGTTTAAGCTCCTTTCATAAGCGCACCAGTAAGTGTTTCCCTTAAGAGAAACGCTTTGGGTTGAAGAAGATATACTCCAGTGTGGAGTAACATCAAGAGTTGTCCATAAACCCGAATCAAAATCGTAGATTTCATACCAAAAAAATGATTATCGGGTGCTACTGTAAAAATAATCTACAAACCTCAAGATTTTGACGCAACAACAAGATTCTTTAACCTCGTATCCGAGAGTGTAATTGAACATGTCGCATCCTTTTCGAAAATGATAACAATGAGAAAATCTGAGTTTGATCCACCTTGTTTGGCCCAAATACGGATTCCAAACCACAATCCTAGTAACGTCTTTCAAGATGCATAAAATTAAACCCTCATATAGTGGGAAATTCGAGATATACTGACTTGATTGTGAAGGAAACTAAGTTGACCTTTATGCTCTATAGATGGATCAACGTCGTCAACAACGCAGCTCATTAGATAAAGCTTGTACAGGCATCATCGCGATCATCTTTGCTTTACCAATGTGCATCTTCGAAAAGCTCTCACTTTTGGAAAAATTGTTCCAACTTTTGCAAGTTAATCTCACAGCTTTCATAGATTTCCAGGAAAGCCTAGAAAGAATCTCCTCTATCAAATCCCTTGGAAGATCGGAGATCATTGTCGTCATTGTTTCAAATCAGAAGAACTATCTTGCGGCTAAAGGAAAGGAAAAAGTATACACGACACATCGATTGAAGATACATATATAAACCCTAAATAAAGTTGGGCCGATATTGGGCTTGAGAATCTAGTCAGGCTTTAGATGTCGTCTAACCAAGTTACCTTTCTTAAATCAAAGACATTCCTGCATTCAGAAGAATCAGAGGACAAGGGAACAAGCTTAACAGAGAGGAACCAATAAGAAACCATTTGGAAATATTATCTCATGAATATATAAGAGCATTGCCTTTAGCACTGCTACTCTTGAAGACATGTTTTCTTCTTGACTTTTGTAAGAAGAGTTTCTGGAACAGGGGAAGATCTAGTCGCTTATATGGAGGAATATAAGACATGTATGAACCTGAACCTCTCAAAATATATATATATGCTTGAACTTGGAGCTCGGAGTGGAAATGCTTAGTAAGCAAGGAGAATTCAATTTAGTAGATTTTAAAGTGAGAAGAGAGATGGTGAAACTTACCTTTCGTCCCACGCAACTACTGCAGAAAAGTAACAATGAACCCCAAGAGACTCTTTAGTTATATTGTGTTTGGTTTCTTCTAAACAATAAAATGAATGCCCTCGCAGTCGCATGCATATATATTCAAATAATTATTTTTTTCTGCAATTGTGGTTAAAACAGACTATCCATAAGGTTTTACTTATGACTAACTTGGGATATCTATGCTCAAGCTTCACATAGGATGCGACTCATGATAGCGTGTCAGTCTATCAATTGGTCTCAATTGTGAAAAACGGTAAATAGATGTAATATTCGACAAAAAAAAAAGGAGTAAAACTGTTCAAACATGAGTAAAAACTTTGTAAAAGTAGCAAAGACCCTCCCAAAAACGTTGGATATGCAAAGCCCTCTATAAAGAGTATCAAAATGTCCAAAATTCTTTATCTCAGATTTACAAGACCATAAGATCTTCTCTTAGCTCGCATCCAAAAAAAACACATTGTCGTACAAAAACACAATAGAGAGTAAAAGAGAAACCCAACAGCACCAACAACATATGGTTCTTTATCACGTACGTAAGATAGGCATCACAATGCAAGCATTCCCATATGGTTCCAAGAGCACCTCAAAGCGTTTCCAAAACTCGACTCCTCTCAGTGTTCTGCTCCTGCAGATCACAAGTATAATCACCATAAGCCTCACTTCCAATAAAGTATCTAAGATACAAGAACGCTTAAGATACCTGTAACTTAGCAACCAATCTAAATTCTCCTAAAAAATCTATATCGATTATTCTTTATCTTTTCATCAACTGCAGCAAGTCTCAACCTGTTCTGATCAAATCGATGCTTTTCTAAACTGCGTTGTTTTATCCTTTTGCCTCGTGCAAGTTTCTTGATCTGGACCAAACTTGGAACATAAGAGCACACATCTAGCCAATGGTTTTGGTATGCAGGTACTCCGAGATCCAATTTCTTTAAGTATCCAGCCTCTCCAATGATGTTAATAAATTTTTTGGGACAGTCGTCATAGTCGGAGTTATAGTCTGTACAAAAACCCATGAAGACTTTCTTCTCCTCGTCAATCAAGAAACTACCTGGAACATTTACCTTAGGTCCCGTATCCATTCTCAAGAACTTGCTCCACGACACCATTTCGGCCTCAATCTTAGTCGTAATCCATATCTCAAAATAAAGTTCGTATGATTCAGGGCGCTGGAATAAAGCTGCAAGCTTCTCTTCTTTAACACAAGATAAAGTCGCATATATAGATTTACGATCCCTAACGCTAGACGGCAGAGGTAGAAGCGGCCCAAACCTCTCTTTTGTAAAATCAAAACATATTATATGATCCATACAACCTTCTGAGCTCCTTTTACTAGCACACCAGTAAGTGTTACCCTTAAGAGAAACGCTAGGGCTTGAACAATATATACCCCAGTTTGGAGTGACATCAAGGGTTTTCCATAAACCAGAATCAAAATCGTAGATTTCATACCAAAAAAATTGTGTTTCGGGTGCATGGAAGAAATAATCTAAAAACCTCAACAATTTAACGCTACGGCAAGATTCCTTATCCTCGTATCCGAGAGCATAACTGTACCTGTTGAATCCGTTTATGAGGTGAGAATACCTGAGGTTGATCCACCTTGTTTGCCCCAAATAGGGATTCCAAACCATAACCCTATTAACGTCTTTCAATTTGCATAAAATTAAACCCTCATAGTGGTAAATTCTAGATACACTGACTTTGTAAAGGAAACTAAGTTGACCTTTACGCTCTATAGATGGATCAACATCGACGATGCCGCTCATTAAACAAAAACTGTCAGGCATCATCCTGAAGATCATCATAGTCTCCCCTTCTCTTGTTGGTGTTGTTACTTTACTTTTGAATAAATTGTTCCAACTTTTGCATGTTAACCTCACTGCTTTCATAGATTTCAAGGGTAGCCTAGAAAAAATCTCCTCTATCAAATCCCTTGGAAGATCGTAGATCATCGTCGTCATTGTTTAACCCTCAAAACTTTTTTTTTTTTTTTCCTATTCTTCTGATTTCTTGCGGTGAAGGGAAAGTGTATACACATTACAATTTATTTAAAGATCAGAAAACCCTAAATGAAGCTGGGCCAATAGTGGGCTTTTGAATCTATTTGGGCTTTTAATGATGTTATATACGGACAAGATCCTGAAGCTAATCTATATGACATGTCTTCCAGTTTTACAGTCTCCGTCGAATTGATGAAATGGCAAGATCTTCATCATGGCACCGAATGTCAAATTTCATGAGAAAGTATCGAAAAATTCCTCAGTCATCTTTCAAAACCAAATGGAATGAGAATCTCAAGCAAAAATACGCCATGGAAGAGCTAAGAAGCAATCTTCTCGCAGATTCAGAGAATGGTTCTGTTATGCGAACCCTCGTAAGCTCTTTCCAACTACATAACTGCGAGCCCACTCCTCAAGCTTACAGATTCGTTATCGAAACCCTAGCTAAAACCTCTCAGCTTGAGAACATTGCATCTGTTCTTGACCACCTTGAAGTCTCTGAGAAGTTCGACACACCTGAATCCATTTTCAGGGATGTCATCGCTGCTTATGGCTTCTCCGGTAGAATTGAAGAGGCTATTGATGTTTTCTTCAAAATCCCTAATTTCAGGTGCGTGCCTTCTGCTTACACGCTCAATGCTTTGCTCTTAGTTCTTGTGAGAAAAAGACAGAGTCTTGAATTGGTGCCTGAGATTTTGGTGAAAGCTAGTAGAATGGGTGTTAGGTTAGAGGAATCTACTTTCGGGATATTGATCAATGCTCTTTGTAGAATCGGTGAGGTTGATTGTGCTACTGAGTTAGTGAGATACATGAGTGAGGATAGTGTTATTGTTGATCCAAGATTATACTCTCTGTTGTTGAGTTCTGTTTGTAAACACAAGGATTCTTCATGTTTCGATGTAATTGGATATTTGGAAGATCTGCGAAAGACTCGGTTTTTGCCAGGTTTGCGGGATTATACAGTTGTGATGAGGTTCTTGGTGGAAGGAGGAAGGGGAAAAGAAGTTGTAAGTGTACTGAATCAGATGAAATGTGATAGAATAGATCCCGATGTTGTTTGTTATACTATTGTGTTGCTAGGCGTTATTGCGGATGAGGATTACCCGAAAGCAGACAAGTTGTTTGATGAGTTGCTCTTGTTAGGTTTGGATCCTGATGTTTATACCTATAATGTGTATATCAATGGGTTATGCAAGCAGAACGATATCGAAGGTGCTATAAAGATGATGTCTTCAATGAACAAGCTAGGTTCTGAGCCTAATGTAGTTACATACAATATAGTGATAAAAGGATTGGTTAAAGCTGGAGATCTGAGTCGAGCTAAGACTCTATGGAAAGAGATGGAGATGAATGGAGTTAACCGGAACAGCCACACATATGATATTATGATTAGTGCATATATAGAGGTAGATGAGGTTGTTTGTGCTCAAGGTTTATTGGAAGAAGCATTTAACATGAACTTGTTTGTTAAGAGTTCAAAAATTGAGGAAGTCATTAGCAGGTTATGTGAGAAAGGTTTGATGGATAAAGCAGTCGAACTTTTAGCACACCTGGTTTAAGCAATGTGGAGCAACTCTAAAAGTTGTAAAATTGATGTGTTTGGTCTTATTAATGATAGTTAGAACTACATATCCAAAGCAGAAGATAAATCTTACCAATGTATTTATATCAAGTATTTAAACTACCTTTGTTCTGTTTGTTCAATATTAATTGCATCAGTTTTTCCACTGCTATCTCTGAAACTTACCTTTAACCTTAATGTATACTGTACAAAGTTGTCGCATCCATCAAACTTGACTGTGATAATTGGAAATCTTTCAGCGTAATTGTACTGCTTAGATTACGATTTAACCTTTTAACTAAAAGGAAATTTCAGTATGCAATGAGTCCATAATACACCAAGTTCACATACATGAAATGACTGGTAACAAGAAATCAACTTCTGTGTTTTTTTGTCACACATAAGTTCATTCCTTCACAACCTTAAACATCATTCCTTTACAACCTTAAACATTATTGTACCAAAACACAGCAGAAAGAAAAAAAGAAACCCGATAGAACGAGCAAACATCATATTGTTCTTCATCACATAATATATGCATCGCAATGCAAGAAGTCCCATATAGTTCCAAGAGTATCTCGTAGCATCTCCAAAACATCACCCCTCTCAGTGTTCTGCTCCTGCAGACCGCAAGTGTAATCACAATAAGCCTCGCACTTCCAATAGAGTTTGTAAAACACAAGAGCACAATAACTTACCTGTAACTTAGAGTTTAGGTCTTTAAGTATCAGAGTCACCTCCCTCTTGATTTCCCCTGTTCCAATTCTCTCATTGAATCTATCAGTCTCTCTTACCCTAAGCCTTAGAGTTTGATTTTTGTAGATAGTAGCTCTAACGTGACAAGCTTCAAATACTCTGTATCCATCTTCAGATGAAGCTTTACCTAATGGCCACCTTAAACCGCCTTTTACATTTGGATCAACAGTTGCTGAATCCAATAGCGCTTTAATGTTGCTTATCTCTTTATCCTGCTCATCATAGAAAGATCACCCAACCTAAGTCCAAGAGAGGAATATTCTATATTCTATCCAGAAAAAAATGTGCATATGCATAGATCCAGTTCAACTCACAGTGAGAGACGTCATCTTCCTTTTGGCAGCGAGCATCAGTCTCATGTCAAGATTCTTATCGATGCATGACACATCAACAACCATATGCCTTACAGGATTAAGCTCAGCCTACAAAAGCAAAACTCAAGCTTCAATATAAGATTTTAAAAGAAAAACCAAGTAAAAATGTGGCATGTAACAACAAGTTAATATCAATGATGAGATGAATCATAGGTTCTCAGAAGTCGGAACAATATTTGATTCTTGTATCGGTTTGTTGTTATTGCTATAAAGAAGAGACTTCATGTTACTATTGGTTCTAGTCATTTCAGACATAAAATTCGAGACTTGCCTTGTACATACTGAGCCGTCCATCTTCCTTACGGGTACATTTACAGTTGATGGTTGCATTGGGACGAGTATAATGCGATACCTATAAAGCCAGACACAAATAAGCATATTCAAAATGACATCTGAAGTATACGTCTACGAAAACGAAACAAGTACCTTCACAGTGTATGTTTCCTTTTCCACATCAATAGAGAATCCATGGCTTGGTACAACCTTAGATTTGATGTGTTGTAAGCAAGACACTGGGACATCCGTAGAGAACATCTTATTCAAGTTTTTTAGTGAACATTCAGCCACAGGACCAGCTTGACTCCTGGTTTTAAGTTGTATATGTTAGAAAGAAAATAAGACTTCATAAATTTAAAAACAAAAAAATGTAAGATCAGACGCTGAACCGCTTACCCATAGAAGAAGATTTTACCAGACCGAGCAACCAATCTCAATACATGATGATGCTCCTCCATTTCAGTCTTAGCTCGCTCATAAGCCAACACAAGATCCTCCACAACCTTCTCAGCCACTAATAGCCACTGAGTTCTCTCATCTTTGCTCCCTCCAATATTCATATTCACTAAATCTAAACATATAAAAAACCACACTAAAAAAAACACAATGCATCTTCTTTTGGCAAAAACGTTCATAGCACTAACAAAATAGTTAATAGTGTTGCTACACCTAGATGATATTCATTTTGTCAAAACACATAGCCAAAGTCTATTAATAGTTTCTTACCATTTTGGACATTGTTGTTCATCAGTATTGAAGGCTTTTCTCCTTTTCTGCACTCGACAGAATCAGAGGACAAGGGCACAAACTTAACAAACGAAGGAAACTCATCCTCGATTCCATTTGAACCAACAAGAAACCATTTGGAAATGGAATCTCCTGAATAGATAATCTTGTTGCGTTTATCACTGCTACTATTAAAGTCGAGGTTTTTCTTGAATTTTGTAACAAGAGAATCTGGAACAGGGGAAGGTTTGGCTGGATCCTTCGAATGCCTCTTATGTGGTGGAATATAAGACATGTCTCTAAACCTGAAACTCACAACACCAACCAAATACGATTTCAAGAAAAGAAAAAAAAAAAACTTAAACTTGGACTTCAAAGAGGAATTAGCTTTACTACGAGCTAAGAAGAATATAAAGACAGAAGCTTTTAGGTGAGAAGAGAGAATTCGAATCATACCTGTAGTCGAACTCAACGTCTTATGATGTTCCTGCAGAGAGAAGTAACAGTGAGACTGAAAGAGACTCTTCGCTCCCTTTTTAATCTTCCAATTAACTCATCGGTTTTGGGTTTGGTTTCGATAGGGATCACAATTGGACAATGGACAAACTAAAGCCTGAAAAATCAGGTTCCCGAGGGGTTGGTCTTAAATGCAGGTTTTATTGCAACAAGCCAACAAGGTTTTGGTTTGATAAGAATTTTCATAAAAATCTAATTTTTCATTAAAAGTAACAATTTTTAAGTATTTTAGGCATGGAAAAAAAAAAAATTGTTTTTTTAGGCAATTTTCTTAAAAAGTCTTTTAGCGTTGAGGTTCTCAGACTCTCTCTCTCTCTTTACCCCTACCTATATCCGCCGTCTTGAATCCACAGAAAGTCCGTTTTAGTTTCCAGCTAGTGATGTCGTCACATATCTAATGTGGTCGGTCACTACTTCAATGAAGACAGAGAAGCTTTTCTAGTCTTTCTTCTTTTGTAAAGTTCTCTCCTTTCAATTTCAACAAAAGTATTAGCGAGCTGATCAGACAGAGAAGCTCAAACAATGCCTTTGACGAGGTATCAATCTCGTAACGAGTATGGATTAGCAGATCCGGATCTATACCAAGCTGCTGATAAAGATGACCCTGAAGCTCTGCTTGAAGGAGTCGCCATGGCTGGTCTCGTTGGCATTTTGCGTCAACTCGGTGATCTCGCTGAGTAAGTTTTCTCTCTAATCGAAATTTCTCTAATTGACCTCAAATTCGGAGTTTTTGAATCCTTTGTTCTTGACCCACGAGTTTATAAAGCTACAATTTTGATGAATCTGGATTTAGCTGTGGAAGTGGAAAAAAAGTTTTGATTTTTTGATGGAATTGACTTTAAATTTTCATGTAATTTGTGATGAAGGTTTGCTGCTGAGATGTTTCATGACTTGCACGAAGAAGTAATGGCTACTGCTTCTAGAAGTCATGGTCTAATGGCTCGTGTACAACAATTGGAAATAGAGTTCCCTTCTATAGAGAAGGCATTACTGTGTCAGACCGATCATTCGCCATTTTTCTCTAATAAAGGTTAGTATGAACATTCCATGGTCTGGTCAGCTACTATGATGTTGGATTATTTCAAGATGACTCTATGATTCTATTTCAGGTGTGGAATGGCATCCGAATCTACAATTGGAACAGAGTGTGGTTACAAGTGGTGACTTACCCCGTTGTGTAATGGATTCTTATGAGGAATGCCGAGGTCCCCCAAGGCTATTTCTTCTGGACAAGTATGATTTACTTTGTTTGATAGGATTTCTTCTCTAGTCGTTTGTTAGATCTAAGGATATAACATATTCTCATGGTTTTAATTAGGTTTGATATTTCGGGAGCTGGGGCTTGCTTGAAACGCTACACCGATCCATCATTTGTTAGGCTTGAAACGTCTTCATATGAAGAATCATGGGATGATATTCAGAAAGAGAAGAAATCGCAGAAAGCAAAGGTAGTAGCTTCTTAGTTCAGGTTGTATCTAGTGGGTTGCAGTGTGATCCTTCTTGGTTTTATTTTGGTACATGGTAGATTTTCTGAATAGTATATTTTTTTCTTATATGTTCGTGTCTAAGCGGACCATTAAACTCAGACATGTCCAATGAGGATTCTTATGTTTATGGTGTTTTAAATGTGTAATCTTACCTTCCTGCTTTGTGATTCTCATAGTTTTCCTTCTATTCTCTTGTAGAGGAGAGCATCTCAGTGGAGGAATGGAGGAACACCTGAAAATGCATTATCATCACATGCCAAGTGAGTATTATCTACTTTATATCTTGTATGTTTGTCATTTCTATTATGATATATATGTGGTTTCCTAAGTTTCGATATTGGTATTTGACTGTGAGTGACAATGGCTGCTTCAAATCATTCAAATGGCACAGATTGCATGAATTGTTTTTGGAGGAGCATTTAGAGGCTCATCATTCAGATCCAGCCCGCGTTGTGAAGTTGAAAACTAGAAAGCTGGATGGGTGTTCCCTTATATCAAAATCAGGGGAAAGCTACATGGAGAAATTTGTGCAGACACGTGTAGATAGTAAAATAAGTTATGAAATAATTACCCAAAACCCTGGATTGTTGACATGGAATATGGATAGTGCTAGAGACTTAGTAACCGATATAGCTGAAATCAGTATGGTGGGTGCTATGGATAAGTCTCACGGAGGAAGCAGAGCAGAGGTTTCATTCCCAAGTGAGCAGAATAATGTGGCTGATATTAACATAAATGGGGGTATTATTGAAAAAGATATAGAGACAGTGCCTGAATCTACATACAATGAGATCCCTGGTACAACTAGTACAAAGGATTCACAAATTAATTTGAATGGGAAGCCAGGGTTTTTTCAACAGAGGAGTTATTCTGAAGATTTAACCAGTGAGGCTGACAATTATGTGGACGCACCAGCCACCATGGAGTCGGAAACAGAAACAGACGATGAGTGTAGACCTAAGAGTAGATCAGGTGCTTTGAAGGATGGGAACCATCGTACATATTCTGATGCGGATAAAGAGAAGATGGAGGACCCACCTCAATTTTCATTTTTTCATTCAAATGGAAACACACCAGTTTCAGAAAATGGGCGAAGCTCATTTGGGAAACGGAGCACTAGTTACTCTTACTCGGACAGTGCAAGCATATCCATTGATGATCAATCTGATGGAGAGAAACTTTCTGGATGTTTACCTTCTACTTCTAGTTTTAAGAGTGAGTTGGTGGATTCTACGTCTCACGTTACTCCTGAAGCCAAGAAAGTGTCTGATTTTAATGTTCAGGAATCAGTTAGTAGCAGCAATGTAGATGGCCAGGCATCATTAAGTTTGAATGGTACGTGTTCAAGTCCAAGGCCAGTCTCTCAGAATGATCAATCATGTTCACTGACAGTTCAATGTTTAGAACCAGAAGTCGATGAAACTTCTCCAGAACTTGTTAGGTTTGATCTAATGAAGGGAGGCAATGATGGAAGCAAGGTGGATCCATTCGATTCTTCAAAATCTTGTGCATCTTTTGATGCTAAACACTCTAACTTGCCTTCTGAAACTTCGTCAATTAGTTCAACTTCTGAAGGAAGCAGATGCGATATTACCATTGAGAAGAACTGTATGGTTGCTTCAAATTTAGTAAACTCAGGCACTAGTCCTCAAGTGTTTGTTGATAGTCAAACAGGTAAACAGTTACCTATCGCTGATAATGATATTGAGACAAACTCTACAGTTGCTTGTTCTGAAGTTTTAGCAAACTCAGGCAGCGATCCTGGAGGCCTTGATGGTAGTGGCCTAACAGGAAAGCCATCCTCAGCTGGGATGGGGATGGAAGTTTCACCTGATATGCCCTCTAAAGTCTGTGGTCCAAGTACAGTTGATGGAATTCACTTAAAAGATACTCTGGATGATGATACCGATTGTGTTACAGTGACTAATGTAGTTGCTGACGTTGATTCTAAAAATTCAGTTGCCGAAGTTGATTCTAAAAATTCAGTTGCCGAAGTTGGTTCTCAAAGTTCAGTTGCTGACGTTGATTCTCAAAGTTCAGTTGCTGACATTGATTCTCAAAGTTCAGTTGCTGAGATCTCCGATGAGCATTCATGTGCCTTTGGCAACACGGCTGATGTATCTGTTTCAGAGTCCCATGAAGACACACTAGAGAATGGAATGTCCATACCTGATGAAGTTGATAGTAAGCTGACTTCTGATTTTAACTCAGGAGGAGAGAAATTGGTGGTAGATGCTTCACCCACTTGTAGCAAATGCGATGAACATATCTCTCATGAAGGTTTTCATGACCTTTCAGGGCTGGACAACGCAACCACAGACATTGTTCTGAATGTAGAGCTTGCTGTGTATGATAATGACAATGACACTTCCAGTGGTGGTGTTAACCATGCCGTTAGTCTGTCATCTACTAGTTTGAATGGTTCTCTGCCTTGGATTTCGACCAATACTTATAAATCGTCTTCTGATGCTGGAGAGATTTTCCATGATACAGTTGTAGAGTCTGAGGGGACACTACCAGCAGACAATAATCCAGAGTCAGAGATAAAAATGCAGAAAAGTCCTCTGGAAGTGTCTTCAGAAGGTCTGAGTACTGCTCTAGACAACAAGGACGCAGAAAGTTGTGAATCTATAAGTCCCAAGCCATCTCTGGATCAAAGGGACAGAAACACAGAAACAAAATCTTCTGGCGAGAGCATTCTTGATGACAATTACATAGATTCTTCACCAGTGAATAATCTGAACGTTTTAGAGAGTGAGGTCGAGCACTCGGTTAGAGAGCAAACACCTTGTGCAAGCCATGAAGCCGCAGATGAGGAATTGCTGCAGTCATATGTTTTCAGGGGCTTAGAGTTTGTACCACATTCAGCTGGGTTAGAATTTGCACCACAACCAGCAGGGTTAGAATTGAACAGACCCAAGCAAGAGTTGAATCTGGATCCTGCTTTTCCTAGCTTTGGTTTTATCCCTGAGACTACTCCGCCCAATCCGGAGGACATGCCACCGCTGCCACCCCTTCCTCCTATGCAATGGCGTATTGGAAAAGTTCCACATTCTTTTCCTACCTTCATGGTGGAATCAGTCGAAACCAGTAATTCTGCTCCATCAGCGGCACCACCCATTGGTTCTAGCTTGAATTTTCAAATTGGGTCTCAACCATCAGAGCTGTGTATATCTTTAGGAAGTGACGAATCAGAACAACTTCCTGGAGGGTTTGTGAACAATGCATCAGAAAAGCCGTTGCAATCATCCATTCAGTTCCCAACCATGGGCACTGATTTGAATAGTCAATACGACATTCCTGAGCTCCCTACAATGCCTAATCAGGAGTGCA
Source organism: Arabidopsis lyrata subsp. lyrata (assembly GCF_000004255.2). NCBI lineage: Eukaryota > Viridiplantae > Streptophyta > Magnoliopsida > Brassicales > Brassicaceae > Arabidopsis > Arabidopsis lyrata. The sequence continues at coordinate 18,679,546 of NW_003302552.1, forward strand.
TAGAGGATTTTGGTTCTGAGGAGAACAATCTTCTGGCTGACCATGCAGCTAAGAACCACGAGCTCGTTTATTCTCAAGCGTCGTCAACTCAGGATCTATCGGTGAAATACGAAGATTTCAAGGACGATGCTGATGTGCATGAATCTCAAAGTTCAAGCGATGATCACCATTTTCCTGAAACCAAAGCCCTGACGCCAACTCAATCAACAAAGGTAGAAGATACGGGTCATTCGGCTCCTGATGCTTCAAATGCCGCAACTGCAGTATCATCAAACACGTCAGTTCAGACGATAATTCCTGCTTCAGTGGGAGATGCTATGTGGCCTGTCAGCTGTTTCTGCTGTGCACCTACCATTGGACACAAATAAGCCAGAAGTTGTCCCTACGGTTAGGCTTCCTCGGCCAAGAAGTCCGCTTGTTGATGCCGTTGCAGCTCATGACAGACGCAAGGTAAAAATTTCATCTTGTCTGCAATACCATGCCTTTGCTAAAATTACGTCTCTAATCACTTGTTCGGATGATTTGCCAGATGAAGAAAGTCTCTGAGATGGTCCAACCACCAATCAAATCAAAGCAAGATGACAAGGATTCGTTGCTTGCACAAATACGAAACAAGGTACCACATGTTGTTCTTACTCTTACACCCATCCTTTTCTATTTCCTTGTTTTTTGTGGTTGATCGTGGTAATTTGTATCTTTCGCCATATGCAATGCACTAGGTCTGAGTTTGTATTTGTATCTTTCGCCATATGCAATGCAGTAGGTCTCAGTTTGTTTTGACGTTGATCATGTAAAATCTCATATGCTGTTTCTAGATGTTGTTAACAGAATTTTGTATTTGGAATTTTATGAGCTGTGTTTTGTTTATGCAGTCCGTCAATCTGAAGCCTGCCGTAGCAACACGACCCAGCATCCAGACTGGTCCTAGAACAGACTTAAGGGTAGCTGCAATCTTAGAGAAAGCAAACACAATACGCATGGTCCGTTACTCTCTTTCCATCTTCTTTAAAGATAGTAAATGTTTTCAAGTTCGTTTTCCTTTTTTGTGGTCCTTGCTAATCGTAGAGGCTTAGCATTTCGATTTGACATGAAAATCTCAGGAGTTTAGTCTTGCGTTATATCTTTAGATTGGATCCCAAAGCAGTTTCTTAAGTGGAAACATTGAGTTATTAGCATGTCCATAGACCAATTGAAATATCACTTTTTCTCTATCGCACACACATCTAAACCGGTTGAACAATGGTGCAGGCAATGGTTGGAAGCGACGAGGACGAAGATTCAGATAGTTGGAGTGATTCTTGAAACCATGATCGTTGGCTTTTCCGTTGTGTGTTTGTTTCATGATGAGTGCGCAAGCACTTGGAGTCAGGTAGGTTATACAATTTCTGTTTCAGACATATAACATCAAATACACATACCGTCATCGCTTATTTATATTTGTATGTATGTATGTATATTGTATACTGTTTTATAGGTGTGTGTATGTTGTAAGTAGATTCCGGAATTTGCATTAGTTTCTCAGAGATTTGTGTGGGTATGTTTTTGTTTCTTATTCTTTTTTTTTTTTCTTATAGAACATTCTTTAGTGGGCTATGTATGTGTATTTGCATACATACATCGCTATGTATTGTTTTCTCAATCATTTGCAGTGTCCTCTGTCCCATAATCCTAATGAGAAGTGTTCAACTTCGAAGGTAATATTTGGTTACTAGAGAACTGAAATGATATGATTGTTTTCTTGCTTAGTACCAATGGTTGAGATCGCCTTCACAAAAATCATTTTCATGAATAGCTGAGTTTCGATTTGAACTCAAATAGAGTAGGATAGATCGAGCAACAAAGACTGAAACAAGACTCATGATTCTCCAACTTGAAAGATTTGATGGTGAAACACTGAAACTTGTCCTGAATTTAAGAATCCAATGTTGTGTTGACTCGTATCTTGATCCAGAATTTATATTATAATCTCAGTAAAATCAGAAACTGGCTTCCTGATAACTGCAAAAGAATAATTCAATCCAATGAAAAATTCGATAATCTTGCATGCTCTTCCTTGGTCTGTAACACTTCCATCTTTCCACAATCACAAAAGATACTATGTTGATTCGAAAATTTTCTCAACGTGGTCTAATAATAATATGTTGTTACACCTAGACTATATTCGAAACTAAGAATGCGATTTCTAAAGAAAGGGAAGAGATCCATCAACAAACGCTGTCTTATTTTTCGCATCTAGTCTAGTGAGCATAGCTACATTCCAGAAGTTGTAATTCACACCATCAAGAGTTTGAGATGATGGATTATACGAGGATAATCATGGTTGTGCAAGGAAAAGCAGAGAATGTGCATTGTCACGAGATTCGTTTGATGGAGAAATTTGTTGCTGGAACTCCGGGAACATGAGCAATATCAACTGTCCTCTTCGTAAGTGACGAGCTCCACTTGCGTTTCTCAGCTGAGGATTTTGAGTTTTCGATTGACTTTCTGAACATAAACCATCGGAGAAGAGATGCCGAAAAACAAATGCGTAAATTTTACAACATAAAGAGTGATCCTTGGAAAAAATCCGAAGGAATCAAAGAAAACATGCGTGACTGAAAGAAGAAGAGGTGAAAGTTGAGCTTTCACTGCTCTGCTACCATTGTGACAAATTGAGAAATGAAGAAGTACTTGACGTTTTAGTTTATAGAAATGAAAAACAGTGTGTTATTTAGGAGTTTGATCAACTTCTGTTAAGTGATAACTAACTCACTAAAAACCTATCTAACTGATTAGTTAACGACTTTATCACTCATTCATCATACAATAAAAACGTTGTATTTAAATATGTTAGTATTACCGTTGTGTTCGTGAGCACAATAGATAACGCTGTATTTAAATATGTTAGTATTACCGTTGTATCTGTGTTATGCGTTTATGTTTGTATCAGTGTGAACACAAAAGTTGTGTTTGTGTGTAATGTTTACGTTTAGTGTATGTGTTCGTGTTATGTGTTTATGTTTGTATTAGTGTTATCACTAAAAATGTGTGAGCTTAATGAGGTTTGGTTTCCTAAAGCAAAATCTACCTAGAAAGAAATATTATGAAGATCATACCTTGTTTTAATAGACGGAAGAGACACTTTACCTGATCAAAAGAGGGAAAGATACAATCTCCTAGTCGGATCTTCTGCAATACTTTTATATCCCTGTTAAGAATGAATCGCCAAAAGATGTGGTTCGAACTTATAACACAGTAAAGTGAAGTATCTCATTGATAACTTGATAAAGATTAGCAGAGATTGAAGTTTTCTCTATAGCAGAATATTGAATGTTATCATGCTGTCCCAGCCAAAGCAAACTGTCTTTAGAAGAAACAACCCTTCTTTAAAGGAACACAATTTTTCTCCATATGTGCAGAACATTGAATGTTATCATGCTGTCCCAGCCACAGCAAACTGTTTTTAGAAGAGACAAGACTTCTTTAAAGGAACACAATTGTTTCCATATGAGCAGAACAATGAATGTTCTCATGCTGTCCCAGCCACAGCAAAGTATCTTTAAAGGGACACAATCATCTCCATATGAGCAGAACATTGAATCTTATAACGCTGTCCCAGCCACAGCAAACTGTCTTTAAAAGAGACAAGCCTTCTTTAAAGGAACACAATTGTTTCCATATGAGCAGAACAATGAATGTTCTCATGCTGTCCCAGCCACAGCAGAGTATCTTTAAAAGGACAAGCCTTCTTCAAAGAGACACAATTATCTCCATATGAGCAGACCATTGAATGTTAACATGCTGTCCCAGCTCCAGTAAAATATCTCTAATCGGACAATCGAGCTTTCCCATCTTAGAAAGCCAGCCTTATCAAAGGACTTCTATTCTCCATTAATTTGCAGAATATTGAATAGTATGGTTTAAGCAGAGAACATTGATCACTGTTATTATGTTGCCCCAGCCACAACAAACTATCTTTAAATATAAGTCCTATTAAAGAACCTTTATGTTCCATCAATTTGCAGAGTATTGAATATCATATCTCAGTGAGATGTATGGTTTAAGCAGAGATTGAAGTTTTCTCTATAGCAGAATATTGAATGTTAACCATGTTGTCCCAGCTACAACAATATATCTTTAATCGAACAATTGCCTTATTAAAGGACTTTTATTCTCCATCAGTTTGCAAAACACTGAACTGTATCGTTTAAGCAGAGAATTGAAATTCTCGGAACATCATTGTTCAAGCCTTAATAAAGACTGACTTTAGCAGAATTCTGAATTTTATATCAAGCTGTCCCAGCACAGCAAGACATAGATTGACAAGCATATGTAATTATGAGCAGAACACTGAATATTAATATGCTGCCCCAGCCACATCAAACTATCTTTTAATAGACACTCGAGATTCTAACCTCGGAACACCATCAAACGTAAGTCCTATTAAAGAACATTTATGCTCCATCAATTTGCAGAGTATTGAATATCATATCTGTGAGATGTATAGTTTAAGCAGAGATTGAAGTTCTATACAGCAGAATGTTGAATGTTAATGCTGTCCCAGCTCCAGCAATATATCTATAATCGGACAATTGCCTTATCAAAGGACTCTTATTCTCCATCAAGTTGCAGAACATTGAACTGTATCGTTTAAGTGTATCGTTTAAGCAGAGAACAGAATTTCTCGGGACATCATTGTCCAAGCCTTAACAAAGGCTGATCTTAGCAGAATTTGAAGTTTATATCAAGCTGTCCCAGTACAGCAAGACAGAGATTGACAAGCATATGATCTTAGGTTTTGTTAGGCAACATCGGACTATGCAGTCCGAGCAATATATCTTTGTCCGGACAATTGTATTATTCAGTTTGCAGAATATTGAATTGTATCGTTTAAGTAGAGAATTGAAATTCTCGGGACATCATTGTCCAAGCCTTACTTAATAAAGGCTGCAGAAATTTGAAGTTTATGTCAAGCTGTCCCAGTACAGCAAGACAATGAAACTATAGAGATTGATTTCTCCAATCTTTTACTCACGGACATAGATCGACAAGCATATGATCTTAGGCAACATCGGGACTATACGGGACAATTTTCCCAAGTTAGAAACCGGACAGACACAATCATATAATGTGTGTTGTCCCTTTCTTTTGGGTTTGAAGAAAACAGAAATCTTTAAACAAACTAAAAACCAAAGATTAAAAACAAGTTTTGAATTTAAGAAAAAGCCCTTCGAAAAGGAAGAAAACACGAATTAAAAAGAGGGCTTTTGATTTGCGAGAAACGGAAAAAAAAAAAAAAAAAAAAAAAAAAAAACAGAAACCCTAATTTGAAAAAACAAACGTAAAATCAAGAAAAACAAAAGTTTTGAAATTGAAAACCCTAAAAAGAAGGATTTTGGAAAAAGCAAATCGAAGTTTTGATTTTAGAAAAGAGAAGTTCGAAATCTAAGAAAAACACAATCGTAAAACTACCAAAACCTAAACTAAAGAAAGAAAAAGAACACAAATTATGCATAAACAAACCCAGATTCAAAATAATGGTTTGGTTATGCATAATCAAAAACTCTGAATAAATCACGAAACCTATCAAGAGATGATCTTCAAAGAACAACAAAAAAGGAAACGAGAGCGAGAGAAGACTGAGAATTGCAATTGCGAGAATTATGATGGCCTCCCTTATATAGACACATCTCTTATTGAGTAACCGTTATGAAATAGAAAGGAGTCGGTCTTAGTTATGATGGGCTTAAGAGCTAGGCCCATAAGATTTTCCTTTTTTCTTACTCTTTTCCATTTTTGTTTGTTGGCAACTTGGCATCTTTTATTAATATTTTAATAAAAAAAATCAAACCAAACCAAAATAAAGAGATTGAGAAGAAAATCGGTTTTTCATTTTATTTTATTTTATTTTTTTTATAAATAAAAATGGGAAAATCGATTCCCGTCAAAACAGGGCTAAGAGGAGCTTCCGCTGCAGTAGCTGGATTCATCAAATCCTCAAAACCGATCCGACCCATTTCTTCCTCCATGGACAGTCCCGACAAAGATTCATCAGCCACTACCACCACCAGCGAAACTAGCCGCCGCTTTGTTCCGCTTTCCTCGGTGGTCTCTGATTGTGCGAAGCGGTGGTTCAAAGACACTCTTGAGGAAGCTAAAGCTGGGAACATCACTATGCAGGTTTTGTTAGGTCAGATGTATTACTCTGGTTATGGAGTCCCTAAGGATGCTAAAAAGGTTTCTTCTTTATCCCTCCCTTTCAATCTCTTCTTTTCCAAGTTTAGGGTTTGTGATAATCTAATTGATGAGATTGATTTGCAAGTTTCGTCTTTTTTGAGGTTTTTGAATTCGATTCTCTGTTTTATTAATCATTAGGGGAGGCTTTGGATTACGAAAGCATCAAGAGTTCGTTCTTCAGTATGGAAAGTGAAAGATAAACGACCAGGTCTTTGTTTTATTACAAGTCTAATTAGTTTATCAACAAATTAGCCCTTTTTGCTTTTGGATATGAGATTTTTGTTTTGTTTGTTCTGGTTTCTCAGGTTACAACGCAAGTGATTCAGATTCAGTGTCGTCCTGATCGAGAGAGCTTGTGTTTGTTCTGTTTTGTTTCAATCTTTGGATGTTCCAAGTTCCAACAATGAACAATATCTTGTCTCTGGTTATATCTTTTGATACTTGCTAATCATTTTGTATCTCTAATACTCGAATTTGTCTTTTTTTTTTTTGTTAAAATTTTGGTGAAGGCTTTTGCTCATATTGTAAGATTCTAGCAATGAAAAGGAGTTAAAGGTTATTGTTTTGTCACTTTTTCTTTTTTTCCAAAGTAAACAATATCAGAAGTTTGAATATTGTAAGGGTAAAAGAAGTTCATGAGAAGAAGATCCATTTATACCATAAGCTTAAATCCATTTTAGTTCAATAAGTAAATTTGTATAACAACGAGTTTATAATTTCTCGAATGACTTAGACAAGGCATGGAACCGCAGACATTAGGCCCTGAGCCGCGGTTCCTTTTACTAGATTGCTTGTCGCGACACGGATATGTAACAAAAAAAAAGTTGCATTAGACTTAGATGTAAACGAAATTCCTGCTCAAACTCTTGCCTCGGACGAGTATGTTTTCTTAAACCAATCTTAAAATCTGAAAACCATAAAATAATGTAATTGTGTCATAGTCATTTAGCACACGAACCCATAAATATTCCCATAAATTCTCCTTTCCTTCTTCAACAATCACTCATTGGCTCATTGGTAGTAGTACTCTTTTAACACTAGTGCTTAGTGGGAATATGTTATGTCCTCCACCAACAATTTTTTCATCCCATTTGAAATAGCACCAATATTAATAAGGACCACCCTAGAAGATAAAAGTGATTCTGAGTTTCTTCGACTCTGTTTCCATCATTAGATCAACAAAGCTCTTTGTGCGGCGCAGAAATAAGGTTTTTGAGAATTTTCTGATTAATTTATGTTCCTAGAATTATTGTTTTTGCTTTCTAGATTGATTGTTGTTTTTATGGGAATCCATATTTATCCCAATTCTCGAGGACGGCGTTGTTGTCACACACTAACGCTCATGCAAATGATGACTCTAGAAATATCAACAGATGTCATGTTTCATTGGAATTCGATACATAATGAACACTGAATCGCTTGATCGATGTTATATCTGAGATTTCTCAGAAGAAAATGGAGAATGAGACAGAATTGAGGGTTGTTCATCAAGAAGAAGAACAACAACAACGTGAAGAAGGAGAAGAAGAAGCACAGCCACAAAACCCACCACCCTTACGACGTCGTTTCGTGATATATCTTTACGTTGGATATTTTCTTGCAAGATGGAGTGCCAGGTAGGTTTCTATCATTCTTTATCTCCAACCAAAAAAAGGGCTTAATTTCACAGTAAAGTACAAGTATATATCTCTGTTTTATACTGGTTTTCTTAACTGATTTGAATTCTTGGATCATGAGTTCAGAGTTGGTTTATTATAAGCAAGAAAGAAGAAAACTTTCTTTATAGTGTTAGATGATTTGAAAATGATGGATACTTCCATTTTTCATAACTAATAGGCTTTTCAATATGAGTTTCTTGGTTGTTGTGATGCAGAACATGGGAATTCTCTGTTGCTTTGTATATGATCCACTTGTGGCCAAACTCTCTGCTTCTAGCCGCGATTTATGGTGCTATAGAATCTGGTTCTACTGCAATTTTTGGTCCCATTGTGGGGCAATGGGTCGAGGGAATGGACTACGTTAAAGTTCTCAGACTCTGGCTCTTATTCCAGAACCTCTCCTACACTATTGCTGGTGGTGCAGTCATCAAGTTGTTGCTAGTTTCCGATCTTAAGTCCCGCAATCTCGCGGTGTTTGCAATATTGGTTGTGTTAACGAATGTTGCTGGCGCCATTGGAGTGCTTTCTACTCTTGCTGGCACCATTCTGATCGAACGAGACTGGTAAATTTAAGACTGTATATTTGCATACTTGAATGCAGTTTTATAGTGTCTTTATTTTGGCTCTTTTGGCAACCAACAGGGCTGTGGTTATGTCAGAAGGTCATCCTCCAGCTGTATTGACAAGAATGAATTCTGTCATTAGAGGCATTGATTTGAGCTCCAAGCTACTCTCTCCAGTCATCACTGGTCTGATCATCAGTTTTGTCTCTCTTAAGGCGTCAGCGATAACTTTTGCAGCTTGGGCCACTATAACAGCTTGGGTTGAATATTGGCTCTTCATTTCTGTGTATAGTGGTGTTCCTGCGATAGCACGAAGCAATGAGAGACGGATCTTGCGTTCCCGGACAAAGCAAGTAGAAGGAACAGATGCACCTGTTTCTGTATCTAATGCTCCGGGAACAGAGGAGAGTTCTACTGGAAACCCACCGTGTAGAACCGGAATCCGGAAGATTCTTAATAGAGTATCCAAGTCCTCTTTTGTTAGCGCATGGAGAATATATTTCAATCAAGAAGTTGTACTCCCCGGGGTTTCTCTACCTCTCTTGTTCTTCACCGTCCTTAGGTTCCTTTTCTCTTTATCTCTATGTTTAAGACTCCTCATATGAACATGCATTTCCTACCGATCATGTGGATCATTGTTGTGGTTTTCGATGATTTATTGGGTCTATCATCTTATTTACCACCTTGACACAGCTTTGGAACATTGATGACGGCTACATTGCAGTGGGAAGGGATACCTACATATATAATCGGTATAGGCAGGGGAATAAGTGCAACGGTTGGACTAGCAGCTACATTAGTGTATCCGTTAATGCAATCTCGTCTCTCAACGCTAAGAACCGGTCTCTGGTCCTTCTGGTCTCAGGTATAATAACTTGAAACCGATAATCCATTTGAAAGAACTATATATACCTATAAAAAAATCTGTGGCTATAAGCCCTATTTCTTGTAGTCTTTGTTAACTGTATCCTATATGAAATATGAACCTAGTAGAACTTGAACATGTTATGGAACTTGAGTAATCAATCTTATAGAAGAAGACATTGTATATGAGACATGGAAAACAAAAAGAGTCACAAAAGTAGGGTTGTTGTTCATACAGTGGAGCTGCCTTTTGGTCTGCGTTGGATCAATTTGGGTTAAAAAGGATAAAATAGCATCTTACATGCTAATGGCTGGAGTTGCTGCTTCAAGGCTTGGCTTGTGGATGTTTGATCTTTCCGTCATCCAACAAATGCAGGTATGTTTACATTTCTTTAGCTTATATGGTTATGTAGTACATGTGTTCTTTAAAAGACTTATAAGAACCTTTGGTAATGTTTTGGTCATGTGTTAGGATCTTGTTTCAGAATCCGACCGTTGTGTAGTTGGAGGTGTTCAGAACTCACTGCAATCGGCTCTTGACTTGATGGCATATCTATTAGGTATCATTGTATCCAATCCAAAGGTAAATAAGAATTCCACTTTACATTTTGCGGATCCATATAGCTAACGACTCCTTTTATCCATCAAATGCAAAAATTTGCGTGTGGCAATCGAGATCATAATGTTTAATGGACTTTTATTTCAGGATTTCTGGATATTGACGTTGATATCATTCTCCACTGTATCGTTAGCAGGAATGCTCTATACAATTCATCTCTACCGGATTAGAAACCACATTTTTCACTTTGAGAAGATTCCTTTGTTGAACAAATGTTTATTCAAGTTACTCCCTACTCGTGGAAACATGTAACTAATGTTGTGGAATGTGCCACCATTTCTCACTAATGGGATAATTTTATGAAAAGACCATAAGAGCAGCCAGAAATCAATCAAATAGCTGAACAATTGGTTAAATAGGTCAAAGATGTAGTCAAAAGGAAACACACAAAAACGATAGGTCAATGACAATTTTATGTTGCGTTAGGACAAACTTGCCTCTGTTTTTTGTTTGAACCCACTCTGCTTTTTTGTATGAACTCACTTTTATGTAGTGCTATACAATGAAATGTTTTTATCTTTTGGGAATAGAATTCTATATTGAAACAACATTTATAATTAGTAGTAAAAACAGTTGAAAAAACAGATATTTGTGTTTACTTAATAAAGTATACACTCTTATTATATGTTAATAAAGAAACATTAAGAAGATTGATGAAGTCTCTTCTTGGCATTCTCTGCTTCATCGGTTGCGTCAACTTGCATTTTTGTCTCCGTTAGATGAGCCTCCGTTGCTTCCTTCTCGTTCTTTGCCGTCAATCTCTTTGTCTTCCAAACCCAAAAATAAAATAGAATAAAAATGAAAAATCAATAACCAAACTAACGAGTCACCAAATAAGTCAAGTTATCATGATTCAAGAAGACCCATGACCATGAGTCTCCGATCCACTTGCTTCAGTGGCTCGGACTACGGAAGCTGAGAAAACTAAGACTCTTCTTGTATACGTACCTGGCCAACAAAAAAAGCTTTGACATAGCTAAACCCTTCCTGGCACGAGACTGCCATGGATAAACAGTTCGTCTTCACTCGATCCGTCAAAGACTTCGACGGCCGTTGTGATGTCTCGGCTTCTTGCATCGTTGCTGTTTCTAGGTAGAGATAGAAAGAATACTTGTGTAACTTGAAAAGTAAGGCTACGAAATATCTCACTTTTTAACTATTAATGATTCTGGAAGCAACTCCTCTTGCCACGTCTGGTTACGTGTTAGCTGTAGAGATACCGACGTGTATTAAAGTAAAGAGGCTATTTACTCTTTGGGCTTTTGGGCTGAAGAAATTGTCATCGGATCAATGAATGTAGATTTGCAACTTGCAAGTAAGCGACACAAAATCCATGACGTTTAGTTTATTCCCACGTGAAGAACCATACCACATATCGTGCAATAAGAAACTTATTCACTTTATTTACCTAAGCTCGATTGACAATTTACACTAACTATGCTTGACAAGATATTTAATTCTCTTACCTTTCTTTGTAGCCAATTATATCAACAACCGATACGAGACGAGGACAAATAATTTTTGTAACCATAGAATTTGAACATTCTAATAAATATTTATTAGAAGTTTAAATTATATTCATTAAATTAATAATATGAGTTCAATTAAAAACTTTGGTCTATTCATTTTAAGTCTTTTAAAGTTCTAATAAATAGATTGAAACCAAACAGCCGCACATGGATTTAATATCGAATTTAATTAGTAGGTTCTTTGCTAAAAATACTCACAAACTCACTTCTAAATTCTAATCTTTTACACTCATGTGCTTTAAAGATACATATTGAGAGAACCTTTCCTAGTACACCTACTCACGAGTCAAAATTTTCCAAGATTCCCAAATGTTTGAATTCGTATTTTGATCCAAAATACTACAACATTGAAGAAAAAAAATAAATCACACGTGGCATTCAAACACATCATAAGATGATGAAAGCATGAAGCCGCCTCTCAAAAAATCCGTTCAACGTTTGAGAGTCAAGGCCACAAGGTCTGACCATCTCTCTCTTCTTCTTCTTCTAATCATATTTTCAACGGTCAAACTTTTTATCACCTTCTCAGAAGCTACACTTTTTTTTTTCATTTTTCATCTACAATAAAAACAATTAATCATAAATAATAGAAAAATCACCAATCAGACCATGCACTATGTTTTATATATACAGACATAACCAACAAATACATAAACAAGAAGAACCCATCACTTCTCTCGTTTTCTTCTTCTTCAAGCCCTCTTCTTCAAACACTTTCTATAAATATCTGAAATTGGTCTTTCATAAAACAAACTTCCATTTTTCGTATGGCTGCTTCTTCTTTTCTTACAATGGACAATAGCAGAACCAGACAAAACATGAATGGTTCTGCTAATAATTGGTCACAACAATCCGGAAGAACATCAACTTCATCTTTGGATGATCTTGAGATCCCAAAGTTTAGATCTTTTGCTCCTTCATCCATCTCTATCTCTCCTTCCACTTGTTTCAGTCCCTCTGTTTTCCTCGATTCCCCTGCTTTTGTCTCCTCCTCTGCTAACGTAAGCCTCTCCCTGTTTCTTATGAAATGAATCCAACTGTTGATAAATAATCTGTGCTTGATGTATCATTGATTTAACATCTTGAATGAATTGTGATCGGAACTAATAAAGTCATGGGTCAACGGTTTCAAAGAGAGAGAAAGAGTTTCAGAGTCAACTCTCGATTCTGTTTCTTAATAATTGCTGTTTCTCTTTTCTTGAATTCTGAACAAGATTCTGAAAAGTAGTGACAATAATATAAATCTTGGGATGGTTTTGCAGGTTCTTGCTTCTCCAACCACAGGAGCTTTAATCACAAACGGAAGTAACCAGAAAGTTATAAATGAAGGAGAGAAGAGCAACAACAACAACATTAACTTCTTCGATTTCTCATTCCACACACAATCATCAGGAGTTTCTGCTCCGACCACAACTACAACAACAACGACAACAACAAACAGTTCTATCTTTCAACCTCAGGTATGTACTTCTTCAACAGCTCAAATCCTCTGTTTATGAGTTTTTCTGTAACTGAACTCTGTTTTGTGTTTCAGGAACAACAGAAGAATAACCAGTCAGAACAATGGAACCAAACCGAGACTCGTCCAAACAATCAAGCTGTATCTTACAATGGAAGAGAGCAAAGGAAAGGAGAGGATGGTTACAATTGGAGAAAGTACGGACAAAAACAGGTGAAAGGAAGTGAGAATCCTCGGAGTTACTATAAGTGTACTTTCCCAAATTGTCCAACAAAGAAGAAAGTGGAGAGATCTTTGGAAGGTCAGATCACAGAGATTGTGTATAAAGGAAGCCATAACCATCCCAAACCTCAGTCTACTAGAAGATCTTCTTCATCTTCTTCGACTTTTCATTCAGCTGTGTACAATGCCAGTTTGGATCATAATCGTCAAGCTTCTTCTGATCAGCCTAATTCCAATAATAGCTTTCATCACTCTGATTCCTTTGGGATGCAACAAGAGGATAATACTACTTCTGATTCTGTTGGAGACGATGAGTTTGAACAAGGCTCGTCGATTGTCAGCAGAGAAGAAGAAGATTGTGGGAGTGAACCTGAAGCAAAGAGATGGTACAGATCATCATCACCCTCTAAAAATCGCCTACGATCTTTTAACAATCTTGAATAAGAAAGTTCTGAAAATGTTTGTTTTTTGTGTTTTCAGGAAAGGAGAAAATGAAACAAATGGTGGAAATGGTGGCGGAAGCAAGACAGTGAGAGAGCCAAGAATTGTAGTGCAGACAACTAGTGATATCGACATTCTTGACGACGGTTACAGATGGAGAAAATATGGCCAGAAAGTCGTTAAGGGAAACCCAAATCCAAGGTAATAACATCAACAATTGTGCTTCTCAATAGATTATAATTAAGGTTCTTAAGAATCTGACCTTTTGTTTTCTTTTCACTTGCTGAATTTAACAGAAGCTACTACAAGTGCACAACCATCGGTTGTCCAGTGAGGAAACATGTTGAGAGAGCATCACACGACATGAGAGCAGTAATCACAACCTATGAAGGGAAACACAACCACGATGTTCCTGCAGCTCGTGGTAGCGGTTACGCCACAAACAGAGCACCACAAGATTCTTCTTCAGTCCCAATTAGACCAGCTGCTATTGCTGGTCACTCCAACTACACTACTTCTTCTCAAGCACCATATACACTTCAGATGCTGCACAACAACAACACTAATTCCGGGGCTTTTGGTTACGCTATGAACAACAATAACAACAACAGCAACCTTCAAACGCAACAAAACTTTGTTGGTGGTGGGTTTTCTAGAGCAAAGGAAGAACCAAACGAGGAGACCTCGTTTTTCGATTCGTTTTTGCCCTGAAGAAAAAAGGAATCTGTTGTTCCTTTTGTACATTTCTGCCACCAAAGAATTTTACTACTTACTAGTGATCCTGCAGGATAGTAGTAAGACTATAGTCCATAGAGAATTTTTTCATTTGTTTTTTCACACGCCTGTAATATGCTTAATGTTTGTACCATAGAACTAGAAAAAAAAAACTGAATAAAACCAATCAATTTTCACATTTTTCACTTATGAATAATGTATCAAAGAAGAACACACACACACACAGTGACACAGAGAATCACAGTGACAGACCCAAATAACAGAAGTTGGTATCAGCTATATGAACACATAAAAGAATTGACATTTACATGTATAACAAAGATCACAATGGTATAAAACTATTGAAGCACGTTATTGCAGAGAGACAGATTCAAATGAAAGAATGAGTGGAGAGTTTGTAACCGGAGAAGAGAGCAGAGAGAGCTAACGCGACGAATGCGAAGATAGCCATGCTGATAGCAGAAGCAGCAGAATCAGTGAAAATGTTATCTTGACCTTCTCTGAATCTGTTTGTCAATGGAATTGCAGAAGATGCAGCTGATATGAGCAAATACGCTACAATCTGCAAATTACATAAACAAATTTCACTTTTTTGCATCAAAGATCATAACTTTACAAATACACATGTCTTGAAAACAGTTTCTGCATTACCTGGTCGCCGGAGAAATCGACCAAAGTTGATGTCCGGCGATCGAAAAATTCCCTTTTTGAGAAATGTGCAAATGTTTGCCACGCAGTGTATAATGTTGAAATAATCGATATCGCCAATACATATCTGAAGACAAAATTTGAGAGCCGAAATCAGAAATCTCAAATCTTTGATAGAAATTTCAATACTTTGATTGAAATTCCACAAACCCAATTTCAAATTCGAGTATCAAAATGTTATCAATCGGAAAAAAAGTGTGAATCGAACCTGTACTCTTCGTACTCATTGAAGTTTCTACCGTAACCATGTTTATTAGAGACCATAATTAAGAAAGCAAGAAGAGAGAACAATAGACAAATTCCTCTCGTAATCGGAGATGCTTTCTTTATCAAATCCTCTCTTTTCCATCTCTGAGTAATCGTCGACGTTCCAGATGCTGGCGTCGGCTCCGACGTCTTCTCCGCCGCAGTCTCCACGTCAGTAACTTCAACCGGCTTCTGTTTGTCGGGATTCGTCATTTTACAGATCTCAATTGGTCGGAATCGGTTCTGTTTTTATTGCGAAGATTCGGGAGGAGGAATAACAAACTTGGAAGAAAAGAAAAACTTAGTTTTGTATAACGTAATTAAGGTTTCGAGTTTTATAAGTTGAATTGAAGAAAACGCGTCGTGGCGGGAGTGATTAATGTTAAGCAATGTGATTAAACCAGTTATTAAACCCGACGCGTGTTATGAGCCGCGCGTAGCAAAACAGTGGTGTGTTTTAATCGTGGCTTGCATTTGTTGCCAGCGAAGCCTTTTCATTGGGCAAGGATTTTTTTTTTTTTTTTTGGTAATATATTGATTTTAGGATTTGTGATGTTTAATTCCATAACTTTCGTGCTAAGAATGGAATTATTCTTCACAATGTTGTTTATGGAAAGCTTCATATCAAAGTCTGATTGGATTTTTTTTCTTTTTCAAAATTCACTATTGGTTGTAAATTCGTAATCAAGGTAAGGTGTGCTAAGGCTCCAACAATCTAGAAAAAACATGAAAAACTCCACTAGAGAAGTTACCTACAGAGTCCTATCCATTTTGTGTCCCAACAACAATTAGACAATGAACGAGTGATCTTGATGGAGGAATAAGACGTCAATGTGAGAGACTTGTAATGGCTTTGGGAACTTTAGAGTTCACATTTCACAACCTTTTTTTTGTTATCGAAAAGTACCAATAAAAAACTTTAGAGTTCAACGTGATGATCGAATTATCAACATTTGCATTGACCACCAGTTCCAGCACATTAAATCTACTGGGCTTGGCGGTAGCGTCACGTCGAGATACGGTAGGGTCAAGAGTTTGACGTGAGTTTGCGATTTATCTTTTTTTTTTTTTATGTCATTTGTTTTTGAAAA
The DNA here is from genome assembly GCF_000004255.2 of Arabidopsis lyrata subsp. lyrata. NCBI lineage: Eukaryota > Viridiplantae > Streptophyta > Magnoliopsida > Brassicales > Brassicaceae > Arabidopsis > Arabidopsis lyrata. Next base: position 18,695,897 of record NW_003302552.1, read on the forward strand.
ACACAATTTAACTTTGGTTATTTCTTAAGAGTATATTGTTCTTCGAACCAATGCTCGATGTCGCCGTCAAAACTATTTCGGTTGTAGCGATGAAAAATAAATTTATAATTTAGACGATCACTTTTGTTCATGGTTCGATTTATCATAAAAAAGAACATTAGTCTAACTAAAAATGAAGAGAAAAACTGAATTTTTTTAAAGAAATAGTTTAATTCAAAGTATTTTCATTTCTTACTGCTGTTGTAAATGCTCCATTAATCTTGTTAGTGAAAAGTCAAAAATAGTAAATAAAGAAGAAATAAGGTGGAAAAAATCAACCTTATACCAAAAAAAATAGAAAAAGATACAACAAATTTTAAAATGAAGCAATAAGATAAGAGACAAAAATCTTATTTTAAAAAAATTAGAAAAAGATACAACAAATTTTAAAATGAAGCAATAAGATAAAAGACAAAAATATTATTTCAATTATTTAGTTTCTAATTTCATAATTCTTGTAAAATATAGAAAATTAATACAAAGTTTAATTCTTGACAAATGTAATTATTATTGTAAGAAAAAAAAAAGAAATTATTTTGTGTATGGATAAACCTAAAACGAAGGGGACGCATGAAAGGCACCACCGACTAATGGAATAGGTATTAAGGACCCAGCCCCGATTTCACCACCCGGTTTTCTTCCTTCTTCTCTCACATTTCCTCATCATCATCGTCAAATCAATATCTTGGTTTCTTCGTTGCCAAGACTCGAACGATACGCTATTCTACCCGAAATTTGGATCCGAATCTCAAATCTGCACTCGCTCTTTTGCTTCGCCGATTCTTTCCTTTTTCACGGTAAGTTTTCATTGCCTCACTATCACATTGCACCGTGAGTTAATTCGAGCTTGTTTACGAACTGGGTTTTCTTGTTTCCGGTCATTACTTGTATAAATCGAATCAATTTTACCAATTTGTGAATGTGGGCGGTCTTTAATTTGATTCAAATGTCGCTTGTGCATTTAGGTATTTTGTTGATTCTCCTCAAGCCCTAATTTTTGCTCAAGTTTTTGTTGGAGCTGGGACTAGTGTACTTCGATGGTATACAACAACCTAGCAGGAAGATTAGGGTTAGGGTTTTCTGTTCTAAGCACATCCCTTGAGTTGAAGAATTTCTGAAAGTCTAGGGTTTTTGATTTGATTCCGGTCTCATAAGAAGAAGAAGAAAAAGGGTTGGTTTGAGAGGATAATGTGTATATTGTGTGTGATTCAAAAGTGGTCTCGCCGGGTTGCAACGATGTTGCCTTGGTTGGTCTTACCTTTGATTGGACTTTGGGCTCTGTCTCAGCTTCTTCCACCAGCTTTTCGTTTCGAAATAACTTCTCCGAGGCTAGCTTGTGTATTTGTGCTTTTGGTTACTTTGTTCTGGTACGAGGTTTTGATGCCTCAGCTCTCTACTTGGCGGGTGCGGAGAAATGCTAGACTTAGGGAGAGAAAGAGATTGGAAGCTATGGAACTGCAAAAGCTTAAGAAAACTGCTACACGACGTTGCCGTAACTGCTCAACACCTTACCGGGACCAAAATCCTGGCGGTGGAAAATTTATGTGCTCATATTGTGGGCATATATCAAAGAGACCTGTTTTAGACATGCCTGTGCCTCCAGGGTTAGGACTTTCTGGTTCTGGAATTTTGAAAGATCTTGTAGGAAGAGGTGGTAAGATGTTGAATGGAAAGGGATGGAATGAGAATGGTTGGATGCACGGGCAAGAATGGTCAGAAAACAGCACATGGACTAGCGAGTCAGCCTATTGGCGGAATAATAGTGGTAGTACATTTGGTGAAGATGAGAATTGCTTGGGGGAAAAATCATATCCTGGTGGCGTTGTTTTTGCTTGCCGACTGCTTGCTTCTTTTTTCATGAGCATTAGGTGGCTTTGGAGAAAGATTTTTAGCTTTAGTTCTTCGGTTGATGAATCGTCAACTGATGCTGACCAGAGACGATTACTGGCTAGGCAGGGTGAGAATGGGACCAGCTATCATGAGAGTAGGGTTGAGAAAGCACGCAGAAAAGCCGAGGAGAAAAGACAAGCTAGGCTGGAAAAGGAGCATTTGGAGGAAGAAGAGAGAAAACAACGAGAGGAAGTCGCGAGACTAGTGGAGGAACGGAGAAAATTAAGAGATGAGAAGATGGAAGCCGAGAAATGCAGCAAAGCATCATCTGCTTCCAAAGAAAAAGATACCAAAAGGGAGGCAGAGAAGAAGCGCCAAGAGAGAAAGAAAGAAAGAGATAGGGCATCTAGTAAGAGCAATTCCGATGTCGAAGAGCCTGATAAGAGAATAGGAAAAGATACTGACCATAAGCGTGAGCTTGAGAAAAATGATCATTTTAGGAGCCCCAACATGGAAAAGAGGCACGGGCATGGTGTAGATAATAATGCTACTAGTAACAGTAACATGACAGGTGCTGGCGGTAGGTACTTTGATCGAGTGAAGGGTACATTCTTCTCTTCTTCTAAGGCTTTTACAGATAACCGGTTCTTTGGAAGAGGTGTCAATATGTCAGCTACAATTGCAAAAGAGAATAAGCACATCGGTTCTGCAGACCATTCTCATGCATCTGCTCATACTAGGCATATTAATCCTCCTGAATTTGTTGCTGGAAAATCTGGTTCAAATGGAGAGGAAAGGAATACTACTCTTCATGTAAGTGTTCTGACCAAATTTTTTATGCCATTGCGATCCGGATGATTAAACTAGTCGATTGTCTTTGCAGTTATATATCACTCCTCTCTTATAAACTCATCTGTTTTGTGTATCTTAAGTTGAGAAGTTTACTATCTTGAAGTAGGCGATATTAGATTTGGTTCTAGTTTTTTCCAACTTGTTTCATAAAGGATACTTAAAAATGCTATGATGTTCTCCTCAGGTTGTTTCTGAGCCGCAACCAAGTGGAGAACCTAAAAAATCATGGCAGCAACTATTCGCCCGTACGCCATCTGTGCCTGCCTCCTCCAATGTTAATGTTATAAGTCGACCTAATACAAAGCCCAAAGATGTTCAGAGTTCACAGGTTCCTAATCAAGATCAGTCAGTCCGAACCTTTGACAATCCAATCAGTTTTGGGCTCCCATCACCATTCACTATACCAACATACTCTAGCGGATCGACTATCAGTAGCTTAGGTTTCTCATCTGCAAGAGATATTGTTCTCCCTCAGCCTGGGGAAAAGGCTCATGCTTTTATGCCTGAAGAAGAGCGTTTTGAAGATCCGTGTTATGTTCCGGATCCAATATCTCTTCTGGGACCTGTTTCAGAATCGCTTGATCTAAGGGCTGGGTTTGAAACTGGTGGAAGACTGAAAAAACCCCACTTGTTAAAGAATACACCTTTTTGTGAAGTCAATAAGCCATCTCCGATAGAATCTCCCTTGTCAAGATTACGAGTTGCAGATGAAAAACAGGTTAATGATGGAAGCTGGCAAATGTGGAAGACCACCTTTGGCCAAGACCTCCTTCTACCTTCAGATAACACTAGAGCTAATGAGGAAAGTGCTGTGCATCATGTGCCTCATAATAGGACATCATCGCTATTTGCAAAAGATGACCCTATTCTCAGTGCATATTCACACAAGAAGGAAAGTTTTGAAAATGATCAGAGAAGTGGCCCGTTCAGCCCCATTGCTGGTCCAAGCAACCATGATCCCTGGTCACAGAAAATGTTCCTCCCAGCATCATCTGGCATAGAGAGTCTTTTGTCGCTTAGTAGACCAGAAGATACCGGCCCGAATAATGTTGCATACATGAGTCCAACTGGGTTGGCTCCGGAGAATCCATTTGAACTCCCTTCTCCGAATCACTGGCTCAAGTAAGACTAATTTGTTCTGAACCCTTAATTACTGTTTTGCGCAATTCAGCTGTGGCCATGGCTATTCAATAATGTTTTCAAAGGGACATAGGTTATAGTAACAGTTTCTGTTTTTTCTTATAGAGCATCTTATACCTGTAACATGCTTTAGAGTTGCTCTTACATTAGTTATAGATTAGGTTTCTTTAGAAGTTTGCTAAGTTTGGAACATCAGCAATGGAGAGTATTGGGTAATGATTTTGGTGTTTGTTAATAATGTGTAGGAAAGTGAAGAAGACTGGGGATGGGACTGGGAGGCAATTTGTGGAGGGTCAATTCCTAAACCAAGATGTACAGTCGTTTTGGTAGTCACAATTTCAAGATTAAGAAAAAAAAAAAAACATTGAAAATCATTTTGGGACACAACTTCTTGCAGATATACCTCGTCTGTCTTTGTCCTCTGATTTTCTTCAACCTAAGATTTTGAGTTTTTACTTAAACAGATGGTTGGCTTCGATAGACTTACCATACACTTAACACGTAATTACCAACAGCAGCTACTATTGCTTTATAACATTCCTCTCTCTCTCTCTCTCTCTCTCGCTCTTTTAGTCGACTTCGACTAATTAGATTGCACGGTAAGCTTTTAATATGGGATCAAGGGCATGTTCGTTTGGATATCTTGGCAGCAGTGGTAATGAGCAGTGACAACTGATGTTATTCGATTTTTTTGTTTCGGCGGCATGTTTTTCATTCATAGCATATATAAGCAAACTCAAAGAAACATTCATAGCTTAATACAAAAAGATCTTGAAATGCTTTGTACGATTCCCAAACGCAATCAACAACGAGAAAAATTACAAACGGTGTAGCATGTCCCTTAGCAAAAACAAAGAAAGGCCCAAGTTTGCAAACACACACAGTCACACATACACATAAAAACTACAAAGTTCAGATCAGAGTTTTATTCAATTTCTCTGCGATGAATAAAGCAAATAATTTTGTGTTTAAATTATACTCCGAAAAAAATAAACAAAAAAATTGAATCCCGGTTTGTTTTTTTTCTTCTTGTCATTTTTATATACAAAGAGGCGGATCGTCCCATTACTCTCTCTGCTCCCATGTAAACCGAACCGGTTAACCAAATGCGTCTCGAATGAAAAACCGGTTCTCTTGTTCAACTGTTTAACCTCGCGAATGGATTACGTTGAAAAATTCCGAGTAAAACGCACGGATTGTTGGTTTTGTGTGGAAACCATTTTACGGTTTGTCAGGAACCCTAAAAACCGGTTGGTTAATCAAACGACGTAGTTTTTGCCTAAGAGCATCGGCCCAAACCAAGCCCACGTCTCTCTGCTTGTTCTTCATCTCCACCATCACTAGTTCTTTTGTTAGCCGACGAACTTTAACGACGACATTAGCTACTCCATGTGGACCTTCAAGCTTGATCGCTCTCTCCTTCTTCTTCGCGATTCTCAAATTCAACTGCTTCGCAACTTCCTCGACCTTCCTCATAATCTCCGCCGTACTCTCATCGGAGACGAACTGGTCGCAATGATCCGGCGTCACGAAATTTCCAAACAAACCGGAGAGATTCGAGCTCGACGCCGACGAAATCAAATCGAAAGCGTTTAGAATTTTCCCGTTTTCCTCTAGATCGTAATCGTCGGCTTGGATTCCGATGGTTTCGCTTGGATCTACTCCATGATTGAACCACGGATCCTTTAGAATCTCCTCGACGGTGATCCGCAGTTCCGGGTTAGGCTCCAAGAGACGGCGGAGGAGTTTCCGTAGATCTGAAGATGTCCAATCCGGTAACTTGTATTGAGCCTTGTGGATTTTCCGGTATAGTCCCATGATGTTTGGATCACGAAACGGCAAGTAACCGGCGTTGAGAAGGAACAAAACGACGCCGCATGACCAAATATCAGCTTTAGAACCGTCGTAGCCTTTCTTCAAAAGAAGCTCCGGTGCAACGTAAGCCGGAGTTCCACAAAGCGTGTGTAGCATCCCGTCGGGACGAATCTGTTCCTTCATCGCACTGAGACCGAAGTCTGAAACCTTCAGATCTCGATTCTCGTCGAGGAGGAGATTCTCCGGTTTCAAATCACGGTGAAAAACTCCTCTTGCGTGGCAGTATCTCACGGCGGAGATCAACTGCCGGAAATATTTCCGGCTGAGACTCTCCGTGAAACGGTTGCTAGTGACTCTGGAGAAAAGCTCGCCGCCTTTGGCTAGCTCCATGACGAAATAGATCTTCGTCTTGGTGGCGAGGACTTCGGAGAGGAGCACGATATGAGGATGACGAAGACGGCGCATGACAGAGATCTCTCTCTTAACGTGCGCCGTTAAACCGTCTTTCAAACGTTTTTTTTGTACGACTTTGATCGCAACGCTTTCTCCACCGTTTTGGAGATCCTCCGCTTGGTAGACTTTGGCAAACGCGCCGCTACCGAGGAGCTTTCCGAGGTCGTACTTACCGAACAACGCCGACTTATTATCATCTCCGATGACATTAACGATGATTGAATCGGAAGAATTAGAGTCTTCGGCCATTAACCAACAAAAAAAAACAGAGCAAATAGAAACAGTCTACAAACTGAAAAGACATGCGCGCGGTGCCTCTACTTATTGAAATTCCTCTACTTGCCACGTAAGCCATTTTTTAAACAAAGATTTTAATATCTGTTTGACTTATAACGGATTAAAAAAATAAAAGAAAGAAATAATCTTTGGTAGGAAAAATTCAAATTTCAATGCGTTACTTTTACAATTTAACTAGTTCGAATTAGTTGCGATATATCAACCAGGTTCGAGATAGAGTCATTTTATCCTGAAAGTAATTACGATATCTATTAGAAAAAAAAAAAAGTAGTAATTTACGATTCAAGGAACATTTTTTCATGATTTTAATTTTCCCAATGTGTTTATTTACCAAATATCACATCCGTAATTGATGAAATGGTTTGTCTCCAACCGCATCCAACCGTAGCTACCCAATCAAACCAATAACATTATCCAGTCAACAAATACCATTTAAATTATTAGTGACAAAACAATAACATTTCAATACTGTTTGAAATTCAATGTCAGCATATAATTATTACTATTTAATAGCTGGAAATTTGGTTAATACTAGTAATATATAAGGATTAATGATGGGCGAAGTTTTTCTCATAATTTAATTTGAACTTGGATTCGTGGATCCAAGTCATTCGTGTGTGGAGTAAAATCATACTAGTACCCCTTTTGTTGTTGAAAAAGCCAAAATTTAATCCTTCCACGTGAACTTGTGCAAAATAATATCATAAACCTGTAAAATTTTGACCAAAAACAAGATACCTATAAAAAATAATTAGGAAAGATGCAAAAGCAAAAACTCGACAAAGTAAAACAAATAAACTAAACAACTCTTGCTCATTCATGGTTTCCAATATGTAGGTTTTAGCTTTCGTAATGGTATTTACTATCTAATTACATTTTGGTTTATTGATTTTATCTACGCGAAAATCAACACCCCACAGTCCGTCATATCATTTTAGTAGTAATACCCAACCAAACACCAGAAGTTCTCTCGATAAATCGTATGACGATCGGTCATTTCGACTATAACATCCGAGCGTCATTGTGGAGTCAAACCCAACCGGAAACCCCAACCATCGAAACATCACATCTATATATAGTTATATACCCAACTGCCCAGTCAACTTCTTTTATTGTGCTATATCCATTTAAACATCATTCTTTTGAGAACATAATTACGTCACCATCGTTTTATTCAATAAGAGAGACACCGTCTTTAACACCGTGAACCGTGGTGGTATACGTAAGCCATCGACGTCGTCCGTACACCCACCGTCACTTTTAAATTTTAGTTTAGGACGTTTCTTCTTTGTCACAACATCGTCATGGTTTGATTTTTTAAAAAATGTTAAAACAATCTACGAAGCAAAGTTTGCAAAAACAACCATCACAAATATCTACGACCTTTTGTCTTTGTTTACAAAAAAAAAAAAAAAAAATTACGTTAACAAGATTGATGGTTTATGATTAGAAACAAAAGTCTTTACAATTCATTCATTCAATCAATAATGAGGGATTTCTGTGGCGATTTTCTCAAAGTTAGTTAGATGAGGAAATTAAATTACATCTTTCTTTATTAGATGACAAATTATTTATCCCAAACCCATCAGAAGTGAGGAATAACGTATTCAAAACACAAATTGCTTAAAACAAGATTTTGCGTTTCAAAAGTCGATCAAGTAAAACTCAATTCTATATTGGCATACTTTTTTTAAGGAGCAACAAATTTTATGTATAAGGTTTACATATACAACCGAAGCTTCCACCTAATAGATAAACACACTTTACCGGTTGATCATCCAAGATTCAAATGCACGCATGCCTCCCACGAAAAGAAAATATACATATATGAATATTCTAAGGGGCCACTTTTGATCCATAAATCCAAAAACATTGGAAGAAAAAAAGTAGGAGGAAAGCAGTGAAAATCTGATGGGTTAAAGAGAAGGTTTTGGAAGTTGTTGCGATAGAAGTGTGTGATAAGAAAAGAGACATGCACTTGAGCTCTACGGAGAAGGAAGTGGGCGAGCCATACGCATCTGGATGATAGATGATTTCTCCTTGACGACATTTGAATTCTCCTAAACTCCAATCCTATAGTATCAAAAAGTTATTACAAGATTACTATACCATTGATTGATCATATATATAGTATCAAGTGTTTATACATACCTCAAGCTGACGACCAAAAGTGACAAGGATAGTGTCGGGATCAGCATGGAAAGAAAGTGGACCTTTCCCTGAGTTGACGCGGAACTCGCAGTTCTTAGCCGGAAGGTGAAGGCTGAATGTGTAATGAAGCATTTCTTCGGTCCTCTCTTTCGGCAAAGGAGGGCTTTGCTCAGTTACGTTTTCATGATTGTACCTGTAAACGCTGAGTACAGATTCTCCTCTTTGTATCCTCTTGTCACTTTGTTTTCTTGAGTTCTCTACCATTATCTGCCCTAGTTTCCTCGCTATCTCTTCAAGTTTATCAGCTACATTCTCCATTTCTTGGCTGCAACCAAATTAAAGATTCAAGGATTGGATCCAAATTCTGAATCACTAATTACTTTTTGGAAATGCAATGTTCATGACAAATTTCTAAAACGTAATTCGCTATTTATTTATCACTAAGTGTTAATTAGCTCTAATACTTCACTTATCAAAGATCTTTTCAAAAACTACTAACAGTCAAACACAATTAACACAAAAGTGAAACACGGCCCATTAATGGCCCAATACCTGAAGCAGCGGTATCTTTCCGGTCCGATATACTCGCGCGCCCATTCCATGCGCTCTTTCCACGACCGTACCCACACGATCTCGTCCCTGTTTCCGACAACACTCCGGTGAAAGCCGGTGTCTCTTCCCTCCAAAACTCCGAAAACCCGACCCGATTCCCTCACAAGAGACCTCAGCTCCTCCCCCGATATCCCATGATAACTCACACGAAACGCTCCAAACTCTCTCGCCGATCGCACCAACCGATCCACGGAACCTTCTCTCCTCGACGCCAATAACCGGAAATCAATCTCCGCCGGGATCAGATGACGTGAACCGCAAGATTCACCTCCAGAATGAGATTCCGGAAGCGTGAGCTCAGGAACCTGAACCGATCGCTCAATGATCTCGGTGAGAATCTCGCTGGCAGCGCAACGAGATCCTCTGGCTCTAGGGATTGGAGACGGAGGAGGTGGTGGTGGAGTCAATGAAGATACGTTCAATTGGCTCCTGGTTCGCATCAGAGCCATTGGAGAGAGAGAGAGAGAGAGGATCCGAAGTTTTCGGGCGGTTCTAAATTATGATCCGCCCCAAGAAGAAAAATCAACAAGACTTGTTCGATTGTCAGAGGCAGCAAATTTGATTCGTTGTTTATTAGTATTTCTTTAAATTTTTGTTTATTTTTTTCCTAGAGAAAGTGAGGGTCCATTACTGATTTTCAATGAATAAAATTAATATTTATTATTATGAATTTATGATGATGATGATGATCATATGGTTCTCTAACTTCATTTCCGCTGTGAATATTTGAATATGATTATGTCAGATGGAAAACGCGCTCAGAAGATGATGTTGCCTCTTTGGGCTGGGCCATTATGTGGGCCGAAATTTAATGTTTGAACCGGTCCAGATGTGTACTTGCGAATCAATCTCAAGGACAAAAGATACCGAGATAGCTCTCGAAATAGTCCCTCATGGGCCTCATCGAAGAGGAAATTACAAACCTAGGTAGAATTATCCAGTAAACAAAAAATGATTATTAATATTCTACACGATAATTTTTTGAGAAATTGTTAAAAATGCCTCTTTTCCAATACCCCTTTTCAAAAATGCCCCCTTTGAGAGTCCATTTTTAAGTTTGCCCTCTTTTAATTTTTAATGACCATTTTACCCTTATTTGAAACAAAATTAGGTCCACAAAATACAAAATATTTTTTGGCGGAAAAAGTGATCCCGCAATTTTCCCGCCAAAACACTTGTAAAAACCTTTAAAAAACCTTGTAAAATTTTCCCGTAACAATTTTTCCCGCCAAAAAATTTTCCCGCCAAAAAAAATTTTTGCGGGAAAAGTGATTCCGCAATTTTTTTTGCGAAATTTTTTTGGCGGGAAAATTTTTGGCGGGAAAAATTTACAAGGTATTTTAAAGGTTTTACAGAGTATTTACAAGTGTTTTGTAAGGTTTTACAATGTATTTTAAAAGGTTTTACAAGGTACTTATAAGGTTTTATAAGGTATTTATAACTTGTAAAACCTTATAAAAAACTTGTAAAACCTTATAACTTGTAAAAACCTTATAAAATAGCTTGTAAAATCTTATAATATCTTATAAATACCTTGTAAATACGTTGTAAAACCTTTTAAAATACATTGTAAAACCTTATAAATACCTTGTAAAAAACCTTTAAAATACCTTGTAAATTTTTGGCGGGAAAAATTTTCCCGCCAAAAATTAACGCCAAAAAAATTGCGGAATCACTTTTCCCGCAAAAAAAATTTTTTGGCGGGAAAATTTTTTGGCGGGAAAAAGTTTACGGGAAAATTTTACAAGGTATTTTAAAGGTTTTACAAGTTTTTACAAGTGTTTTGGCGGGAAAAATTGCGGGATCACTTTTCCCGCCAAAAAATATTTTGTATTTTGTGGACCTAATTTTGTTATATTTCCTTATATATTTGTGATATATTTTATTAAAAGAAGGGTAATTTAGTCATTTTGTACATAAAAAGGGGTATTTTTAAAAATGGACAGCCAAAGGGGGCGTTTTTGAAAAGGGGTATTAAAAAAGGGGCATTTTTGTGAGTCTCCCTAATTTTTTCCTGGTTTAAATTTTGGCAAACTAAAAATTAAAACAAAATTGTCGACAACACATTAAAGATATTTTAAAAACATTTTTTATTATTGTATTGTCGAATTTTCAAAAATATTTAAATGTTTGGGTTAGAGAACTTAGAAAAATATCATGTTATAGCGATTAGTGGTTTATCACATATTAATTCAAGGGAAATTGTTAAAAATACCCTTTTTGGTGTGCCCTTTTTCAAAAATGCCCCTTTTAGATGTCCATTTTCAAAAATGCCCTTTTTTAAATCTGAAATTTTTATAAAGTTTTATTAAGTTTATAAGGTACTTATGGATTGTAACTACTACTTGAAGACTCGATCCAAGTATTTATAAGGTTTTATAAGGTGTTTTTAAAGGTTTTACAAGTTATTTTAAAGGATTTTTAATGTTTTTCAAAGGTTTTACAAGATATTTTAAAGGTATTTAAAATGCATTTATAAGGTATTTATAAAGTATTTATAAGATTTTAGATACATACAAATGTAGTTTGTGTATGTTTTAATAATATTACATACATATTTGGGTAAATCTTATATTTTTAAGAGCATTTTTTATAAGGTTTTTAAAAAAGGGTATTTTTGAAAAGTGGCATTGAAAAAGTGGCATTTTTGCAAAAGCCCCTTAATTCAAAGTTATTTTAACGTCCCGCCAAATCAAGATAATAAAAATGGTGAACTGATGAATTATATATAGTTTGAATATGGAATAACATTAAGTTTTTATTAACGTACACCATTTGTATCACTATAAGTGATGTTTTAGAAAGAAAAAAAAATTTTATATGTTTTCAATTTTCTATGCAAAATTATATGTCTTTAATTTTTTTGATCATTTATATTTTAAAATATAGTTTTTATTGAATTCATTTTACTTATTGGATTTTTTTATGTAAAAGAGATAAATTAAATAAAAATTATGTGTTTTCTTAGTTTGTGTGTAGAAATCTTAAACATTACTTAAAAATGAATAAATGATACATACTAGCAAGTATGTATTGGTTTATTAATTATTTTTAGGTTATTGAGTTTATGGTATGGAACAAATAATAGGAAATACATATTAAATAAAAACAAAGTGGAAAGATGTGTTGCATCAAATATTTTAAGATTTACTTTTATGGCTGCCCTTTAAGTGATACTAAAGATAATTTAGCCCCAGAAACTACAATTTTCCAACCAAGAAATTTATATGGTTAGCCCGAAGTTGACATGAATGATCAAATCTAACAGAAACAAACTGTATAAAGTAAGTTAATAAGAACCCCAAGTTTGTTGAAGGGTCGTCGTCGTTATGAGTGTATGTATTACAAGATCATTATAGCTATTGGCTGTCTCTGAGTTCCAGTTTTTCCGTGGTTTAATTTAAAAACATAAAAAACCTGTACCAACCAAGTCTCGTTTATTTTTGTTTATAAAAAAATTAGATAAGTGGACCAAGTAAGTTAAGAAGTGTTTAATCGTGACTTGTGAGTGTGCATATAATTTTTAACAGAAAAAAAAGAGTGTGCATATATAATTGAAGTTTGAAGGAGATGCATGTGATTATACACTAATTGGTTAGCAATAGCATCTTCCGTACGTTAGTAAGCTTCGACAATGGTCCCCGTTAGATTACTAATTAAAATTTAATTACTCATCGGATTTTGGGCAATAATATATAAATTTAACTATCAAAACGAATAAGAAGCTTAGAACTATTTCTAGAATAAAACTAAATAAATACATTGAAAAGAAGTTGTTTGTTGTCTACAAACGATGATATTAAAATTATGTAGGTGTGGCAATAGGGAGACATGGAACAAGTTTTGAAGACACCAACGCTGTCGCTATCAAAGAAGATGTAATGAATGTTTCAAATAGCTTATAAATATCTTGTGCATGCTTCTGAGAAGACAATCCGCATCTCCCCTAATGATTTTGTATTTCAAAAATATTCTCTTTATCGAAGAAATTTACTTATCTTAAGAGAATTGCAACTAAATTGCCTTTAAGATGACACCATCATTGATTTTGTTTCTACATTATCCAAAAAAATTATTTAATTTGCAAATGCAACTAGAAGCCCTTAATCACTATTATTGATTTTATGTTTTTTTTTTCCTTTCAACAATGTATGAAAATTATGATGCTTACCCTTATGTTAACTCGAGACTAAATGACTCAAACATTATCTTTGAACACTGGTATTAGTAAAATGATAAATTTTCTGGTAAGGATAAATCGTTTATACATGGACTTTTTCATGACTTTCTTCTAATAATAAAAAAAGGAACAATGCTAAGAATGTGAATATTGTCCTAAAAAATTCTTTAAAAAAGAAGGAAAAAAAAACTAAATGACAAACTACAACACAAAAAAAGTCTTTAAAAAAAAACAAAGGTCGGATCTTTTCTTATGTTATATTTGTGCTACATGATTTTTCATTGTATTCAATTTAGTCTTTTTATCTATTCTTTAAACTTTTTTTTTTTTTGAACAAATCTATTCTTTAAACTTAGGACACATTTTTAATTATTTAGTTATATTAGTGTCGGAAAAAAATACATTAACACATCAGTACAAGGAAAAATCGGTCTAATGATGTAATTTTGTGTCGTTTGAAAGGACTGTTAATCAACTTTCATGCAACATCTTCAAAATTTGGATGTATATGGTTTTGAGTTTTTTTTTTAAAGAAAAGGGCTTGAACAAAATTGTTGTATCCAAATATTTGAGAGAGCATCATATTTATTTAGACAGTCCCGATATCATATTCTTCCAAAATCGTTTTTAAGTCTTCAAGTACATAACCTCAAACATGTGTATTATCAGTATACTAATTAGACTTATTGTAACTAGTTATTGATGGGAAGTTTCATCCATTCTTAACTATAGAAAGTTAAAAATAGGTGTAGCAAGAATATATATTAAGATAATAATTAATTAGCAAGGTCTCTCAAAAGATGATATACATAGAGTTCTCAGAGCTGTTTACTTCTCCACTTTCATCATGAATGGCATAATTCTGCTTTGGTTGGTACTTGATCTTATATATAAAAAATTAAAATTTTCAAATAATATATAGCGGCTAATTGTACTTGATCTTTGGTGCCTTTCTCTTCGTTATCCAAATCAAACATTTACCATTACATGCTGCCATGCCTCCCAATTAATTAACCAAATTATACAAAAACATATTACACATACTCCACATTGGTATTTCTTAGTCCCTACGATACTTATTAGATCCAAACACATTATAGACATAGTAAGCACTAGATCCCGGATATCTTCTACACATTCTTGTCATAAAATCTAGTTCCCATCTTTCAACTAATTTTGCAGAAATATCTTCTAATTTTTTAATTCTCTTTTTTTAAAAAATATGTAGTATAAAATAATGATAGTCTTAAGACTCTTCACAATATGAAAGAACAAAATTGTAACACATTTGTAAAAAAAGCTGTATACATGAAAAGCAAATATTCTAACGTTAATCTCAGAGTTGGCACTTATCTTATCATGCACCGAAGAACCACCAAGGTAAACTCATATTATATTTCTTTTTTTACTATAAGTGTCAACAAGCCTTTCTATAAGTGGAAAATAAAGTATAAAACGGAAACACTTTAGTTAATTGGCTCAGTCTAAGAAGACTGACTTTTTTTTTTTTTTTTTTTTTGGACAAAAGAAGACTGACTATGTGGAAGTTTTTATAAATACAAAAACTGGATACATAAATATAAACAAACAAACAGGTTCCCAAAAAAAAAAAAAAAAAAGGTAGTTCAAAATATTTAAGGAAAATAAAATAATTGAGATTAATTAGAGGTGGACTAAGGAAACGTACATAAATACGAGAGGCACTTAAACATTCTTCTTCTTTCTCACTGTCTCTCTCTCACACACACACAATCGTAGCGATCGAGCCTCTATGGCAATGCTTTTATCGTAGTTACCAACATATAAATCTCTTTCTTATAAGTCACGAAGTGTGATATTATATAGTACAAACAAATATATATGAGCATGTGCAGGTCCAACATGAAAAGCAGTGAATCTGGAGAGATTATAAACGGAGAATGCGATGTTTCAACGTCCGTCAAAGGCGAAACTAGCGGCAACGCCAAATTCTCCGCTGGTCTTCGTCGTATCCCTTTCAATGAGGCTTGTTTCTTTTTCTCTTTTTTTCTTTTTACATTTTCTTGATTAAAAAAAATTCGATTATTTTGGACAAGTCACTTTGCTTATTCTTTGATTTCATACTTTTCTTTTGTTTGTTTTATATACGTCCGACTGGTTTTCGTGATTAGAATAATATTAATCTAGTACGGAGACGTTTTCTACGTTTAACCAGCGAATTTGTTGATTATAGTTTTGATTTTTTTGATGGATTATTTTATAGTTTTCAGCCACTTTCACAGTATTTGGGTTGGTAAATAACATAGAGTTCTTGGAAATTGATTTTATACTGGATTGAATGCTGGTATTGACTGTTGTTAATGTAATGCATCCCTTTAGAAACATAGTTTCAAGAAGGCTTCATCTATCTTTCACGTAGTTGAGAAATAAATTGACATTCATTTATATGTAACTATTGTCTATGTAGATAAAAATGTTTGATTGTGTGGATAAATATGTGTTCATACTTCATATGTATGCCTAAAGCGTTACTAGAACTTTCATGGACTGAGAGAGATGCTTTTTGTGTTGTACTTACTTTATATTTCTTGACAGTTGGGTTGTACTTACTTGGAAAGTGTTCTATATAGGTTTCCTCTCATTCTATTCTTTTTATCAGTTCCATTAGTACAAAGTTTACTATCTTATTAATACCACTTTTAGTATAATCTAGTTACTTCTCGATTCATTTTTTCTTGATAAGAGTATATGTGTATATGTGTATAGTATTTTTTATATGAATTTTTAAATATCGAAATTTCTAATGAAGTTATAATCAAATGAAAGATATACATAATCTAAGCTGATTTTGTTTTTCAAAAAAGAAAATAAAAAGGTGAGCTTTTAAGAACCCATGATGATTTTATTTAAAAAGATCCTAGAATGTTGGTACAGTTAGCCATTCGCTTTTCTGTCACTTGTGAATTTGATTAATTATTCAGTTCTAAAAGTTATAGAATTTAAACTTTTTCTCTTCTTTTTCAACTTTCTCATCCCAGCCCCAGTGGCCATGTGATGCGACCATCTTCCTCGTGCTTACTGCTTAGAATTTGTTCTTAATTTAATAATGATAAAATATCATTTTCCGTATTGTAATGTAATGTCCTTCTGTTTCACAATAAAAATTAGTTTAAGATTTTATTTTTCGTTTTATAACCAAAAAAAAACTAATGTAGATTATGCTTTACAAAAAACTCATGTATAAAGCTTCTATAAATACCATTTTCATACAACTTGCTACTTATAAATGAAATTTATTTACTTTGATGAGATAAAAAGTATTATTAATAAATGATATAACAAAGAATTTAGTATTTTTTAAATGAGTGCAATATCGTATATGAAAAACCAAATCACCTACACAGATACCAAACATGATAATTTTCAATATGATATTATAAAGACTACATCATATATTGAGGGTAAAAATGTTTAATGAGTGCAATATCGTATATAATTAAAAACCAAATTACGTACAAAATTACTAAACATGATAATTTTTTCTATATGCATATAAAAGGCTAAATCATATATTGAGGATAAAAACTTTTTTGTTTTTAATTAATGTCAACATACTTATGTTGCGCTTCTTTCTATATACTACTAAAATTTTCTTTGCGTTTTGGTAGAAGAAGAAGCGTACAACAGTAAAATAATAAAGAGTTGTTCAATAATTGAACATCATTTTATCAAAAAAAAAAAAGTGAAAAACATAACAAAATTATAACATAATTTTGTTTTTTCCCATGCAGGTGGGAGAGGAGATGGCGTCACTCACAAAAATAGCTTGCCCGATCGTGATGACATCACTCCTCATATTCTCGCGATCAATAATCTCTATGTGGTTCTTGAGTCACCTGGGAAAAGTTGAACTCGCTGGTGGTGCACTCGCCATGGGCTTCGGAAACATCACCGGAGTCTCCATACTCAAAGGCCTTTCCGTTGGTATGGACCCAATCTGTGGCCAAGCCTTCGGAGCCAAACGCTGGACTGTACTGAGCCACACGTTTCAGAAAATGTTCTGTCTCTTAATTGTCGTCTCTGCTCCAATCGCCGTTGCGTGGCTCAACATCGAACCCATTTTCCTACGGTTGGGTCAGGACCCGGATATTACCAAGGTCGCCAAAACCTACATGCTCTTCTTCGTCCCTGAGCTCCTGGCTCAAGCCATGCTCCATCCGCTTCGAACATTCCTCAGAACGCAAGGCTTAACGTCACCGCTGACTATATCTGCCATTGTATCCATTCTTCTTCATCCTCTCTTCAACTACGTCTTCGTCGTGCGTATGCGTTTAGGCGTTAAGGGTGTTGCAATCGCAATGGCTTTTAACACAATGAATATCAACGTTGGACTGCTCGTTTACACGTGCTTCTCGGATTCTCTAATCAAACCGTGGGAAGGGCTGGCTTTGCGGTCGCTTTTCCGCGGCTGGTGGCCGCTGCTTTCACTAGCCGCACCAAGCGCCATCTCGGTGTGTTTGGAGTATTGGTGGTATGAGATCATGCTTTTTCTTTGTGGGCTTCTTGGGAACCCTAAAGCAAGCGTGGCCGCCATGGGAATATTGATTCAGACCACGGGGATACTATACGTAGTCCCGTTTGCTATAAGCAGCGCCATTGCAACCCGTGTAGGTCACGCACTTGGAGGCGGTCAACCCACACGGGCGCAATGTACGACCGTGATTGGTTTGATACTCGCGGTAGCGTACGGTTTAGCAGCAGCTGTTTTTGTGACGGCGCTTAGGTCGGTTTGGGGAAAGATGTTCACGGACGAACCGGAGATCCTTGGGCTTATTTCGGCCGCGCTTCCGATCTTGGGGCTTTGCGAGATCGGAAACTCGCCGCAGACTGCCGCTTGCGGAGTCTTGACTGGGACGGCGAGGCCTAAAGATGGAGCACGCGTCAACCTATGCGCATTCTACATTGTGGGCTTGCCTGTGGCAGTTACGACCACGTTTGGGTTCAAGGTTGGGTTTCGTGGGCTATGGTTTGGACTGTTATCTGCGCAGATGACGTGTTTGGTAATGCTGCTTTATACGTTAATCCGTACGGACTGGACCCATCAAGTGAAGCGGGCAGAGGAACTTACCTCCGCTGCAGCCGAAAAAAGTCATTCGGAAGAAGAAACCGTCCATGCTGAAGTAGGAGACAATGATGATATTAGTAGCAATGATCTGGAGATTGGTTTACTACAAAACACGAATTGAGTAATCTAGAAATATTTTAAAAATTATCAATCGACAATTTTTAACGGATTGTTAATGATATAGGAGTTTTTTTCTTTTTTTGACAAGCTACAAACACCGAAGCTAGATAGATATGTGACCGAACTGTAAACTAAGATTTTGGGGAAAAAAGAGTCACAGCCGTTTAATTGGTTGAGCCTAGCTTTTACTAACATGTAAGCTAATTGGTTCTTTTATTATTTTCTCTATGTTTCTGCACTCAGAAAGAAGTATGTAGTGAAGAACAGTTGAGACGAAGTTGGATGTTTTATCCAAATGGCTTTGAATAGTGTATACAACAAGCAAGCCCGATTCGGCCCAAACCCAACACCATTTAATCATGTGAGTGCGATACTTGTAGTTTAAATAAGCCACTTTGAAAAAACAGTTCTTGATATCCATCATAAACTGTGTAGCAGTAATTGACAGTGTATCTTATCCAGACCATCCTGCATCATTCGGCCAAACTTATGTTCATATGGATGCGACGACTGGATAACATAATTAGCTTAAGAAAAAAGTAGCTGATTATTTTGTTTTGGTTTTTTTGATCTATCGAATAAAAGCAAATAGAAAATCTTTTTAATCTAATTATACTGGAAAAAGATTAAAAATTGAGTCAATTTCTTGAAGAATAGCTCTTTTGAATTTTATTAAATTAAAAGCTGTCGCCAAAAAAAATAAAAAATAAGAATCAATTTCTCATGACTTTTAAAATAGGAAAAAACCCGAAAAAAAACTTTATCTATTTTTTATTGCCGTTTAATACCTGTGTTTTTAAATTTGGAATAAAAATACTTCATTTAATTTTGATTGCCTTTTAAACTATCGTTTTATAAAATTTAGTTCGAACCCGAGACTTAACAGTCGTTAATAGACATAACAAAATTATTTAACAGCGTTAAATTTTAATCCCGCATTTGTGTCACTTCCACTTTTTTACTCTTATCTATACATCAATCACAACTTTATTTTAAATTTCATAAGTTTAGTAGATCAAATTAATTGATAAAAAATCTATTTCGTTTTTAATACTATTCTATGTCCATATCATTGTCATTGTCATTTCAGACTTGGGGCTTCTCACCATGTTTCATGAAATATACTGCAATTTCTAACACGTATAGAGAGCTCCTTAATTAGCATGAGTAGTTACATCGTATGTATTTATATACCAATGCACTTTATGCTCACACGTGTTCTGCGTAGATATAATATGTTGCATGTGGCATTTCGGTGCCTAATTAATTATACAGTTTTTACCGAAAATAAAGGAAAAAGCATAAATCATGTAGCCTTTTTCAGGCACCGACATAATTATTTGAAACAGTAAATAAGATTTTTCTGTTTACACATGAATGAAAAAAGATTTTTTTGGCGTGTTCTTTAGCCAAATAGAGGACATTTAACACATCACCACACCGAAAAAAAAACACTAGATAGAATTAAAGATTAAAAAATATATATATTTGTAAAGGTATGTTATTACGAGTAAATATGATCGTTCCATGTTTAATTAGTGTTTCTTGACACTGCATTTTAATTCTTACTAAACACACACAGTACCTCCTCCTGATAAACTGAAAATTTACCTCATAAAAATCTAGTGACTCGAACTAATAAAAAAACACATCAGACCTAGTTTTACCAAAATAAGACTAGAAATAGTACTATAGTAGTTATGGGACGATGGAGTGATGGTTTTGCAAAGCAAAGCCAATAATTGTACATTTCAGGCCGCAACCGACAATGACCCCATCCTACCCATGTGTCATGCATTCAGTATTTATTATGTATATCAGTCAAATTTTCACATAATGACGACGAACCATCTACATACAATCTATGGTGTAGCCTGTGGAGGTAGGACAAACCGACATAATATTGTGTCTATCCACTTGAAATTTGTGAATAATAGCAAATACAATGATAAATACTAATTTACTAAATCGTATTAGTTATATATACGGAAAACGTTGTTTTCATCTTAAATCTAGAGATATCATAAAAGAAAAATCTCTATTTTGAAACATCTAACATCTCCAATTGTTTGTTCAAGCGAGTAGTCCAAATAAATTCACACCGTCCGACCGTCGGGTTGGGATTTCCATACCTCACAAATAGACTTATCTTGTCCGTCAAATTTTGAATCGAAAGATTATCATCTACACATTCGTTATTTTCTAAAATAGTTTTTTTTTTTTTGGTTTTTGTTAAATAAAATTGATGATATTTCAATGACATTCCTAATTTTAAAAGTCGTATATGGGTCTACATTAAATGAGTATAGCAACCAACTACTCCTTCCCTCCATAGTCTATTGCGTTCACATTACATAAAGTATACTTTCCTTCTCTATATAAACACTCTCCCCTAAGACTCTTCATCATCCATCACTACACACATCTCCTCTTGCAAACCAACAAAAAACCCTAACTAAGAGATCAATATGGCTGGAGTGATGAAGTTGGCATGCTTGGTCTTGGCCTGCATGATTGTGGCCGGTCCAATGACAGCGAACGCGGCTCTGAGTTGTGGCACCGTTAACAGCAACTTGGCAGGGTGCATTGGCTACTTGACCCAAGGTGCAGCCCTTACCCAAGGGTGTTGTAATGGCGTTACTAACCTAAGAAACATGGCTCGTACAACCCCAGACCGTCAGCAAGCTTGCCGTTGCCTTCAATCTGCCGCTAGAGCTGTTGGCCCTGGTCTCAACACTGGCCGTGCAGCTGGACTTCCTAGCGCATGCAAAGTCAATATTCCTTACAAAATCAGCACCAGCACTAACTGCAACACGTATGTTAATCTCTCACTCTTAAGTATATATTATAAAGAATTTTTTTGTTGTTAAATATTGGAAACTTATATTGACGGTGTTATGTTAATTTGTATGTGAATGCAGCGTGAGGTGATGAGCGACAGTCAAATGAAGCTACTAGCGGATGTTTCGAATACTATATAATCGATGAGATAATAATACTAAATAAAATGTTCGAATGGCTGTTTTTAGAGTTTTATATTTCCTGTTTTTTTCTATCGTGGCGTTTCTATTATGTTGTCGTCTGTACTCTGTACTATGTTCGCAAACAACGTTATATGAATTTCAGTTTCAATTTAAGTTATTCTATACTCTTATTAACGCTTACTTTAGTTTAATCGATATGACAAAAATGATTAATTTGCAATACCGTTGGGGAGTATCAAGTATAACAACATTTTGTATTTATTTGTGATATCGGGAATCTCAAAACCAAAGTCCACACTAATTTTTTGACTAGACATAAAGTCAGATACTAATACTATAGTTGAAATGTACATTCGAAAAAATGACTTTCCGATCCAAATGTAAGTTATTTACATTATTTGTTATTATAATAAAAACAATAAAATGTCTAAGGGTCTAAATGGTAACCAAAGAATCTGACTGAATCCGGCTGAATTGTTGAATTTGGCTGAATTTTTAGTGATTTTTAACTGAATCTGGCTGAATTTTTACATTTTCAAATGGTACCTGCTGAATTTAGCTGAATTTTTTTGTGCTTTTCAGCAGAATCTGTCGAAATAATTAAGACTTTAACTGAAATATCATCAAATAATTACGAATATTAATAGAATAACTAAGGAAAAATATCTAAATAAAATAAATAAAATTATCTAATAGTCTAATTAACTCTTATACCAATAAATAAATACTAGAATTAATATCTTTTTAGCAAAATTGAGTTGTTCTTCCAGATCTAATTTTTGAACTATTAAAAAGATATAATTAATTAATAGAAAGCTTTGTCAAAGTTTTATTGAAAAATTAATTTAAAAATAAACATGATAATATAGTATAGATTATCTTATTGATTTTTTATTGTTTTCTAGCGGTTTAAATCCTTAATATGATTAGGAATTTAGGATGATTAACAATTTTTTTTAGTTTGATATTTTAAATATTATTCTAGCATAAGTATGAGTTATTTTTGCAAAAATTTGGAAAATTATATTTAAGTATCTAAAATTTATTAAAATTATCTATAGATATCTGAACATAAATATGTCTCTTGTCTATTCTGGTAATGATTTTATGTGTATGAATGATTCATATATCGTATTTGTATGATCTAACTTATTTTAAAATATATATTTGATGTGTAATTTTTAATAGCCATAAATATTTTAATTCGAGTTGTGAATCGCTATAATCCAAATTTTTATCTGAAATGAACATACTATGTATCTGTTGATGTTGGAAAAACTGTTGAATCTGGCTGAATTCAGCTGAATTTAATTAGTTTTATGCAAATGGTAACTGCGGAATTGCTGAATTTGGCTGAATCTGACTGAATATTTTTTTCTTGTTACCATTTACACTCTAAGTTTTAAATCTTATATCATTATATCCAAACAATTTTTCACAATTTTTTTAATCCTCTTCTGTTCATACAATCGAACACAATTTTTGAAACAAATTAACCTTTGCAATACGACATCGGATAGAAACTAATTCCCTATCAATTGGGAAGTGACATATAATTTTACAACAGGAAATAAAGTAGGAGTTTCTCCAAGTTTGTATTTTCCGAATAAAGTATTCTCCAAGTTTGCAATATTTACTGGTGAATGATAACCGTTTAAGACCAAGCATGACAACTTAACTAAAGTTACTGTCACACTCTACAAATACGTTAATGAAATGTATTTTAGTAGAATTATCACTTTTCATACGATAAAGTTAAATTAACATGTCAAAACAAAATCGAGGAGTGGTCCTATACATAGTTAGGAATTAGGAACCTCAACATTAAATGAGTACAACAACCAACTACTCTCCTTCCCTCTATAATCTATCGCATTCACACCACATAACAAATACTTTCCTACTCTATATAAACACACACTCCCCTAACTCTCTTCATCATCCATCACTCACACACATCTCCTCTTGCAAACCAACATAAAACACTAACTAAGAGATCAATATGGCTGGAGTGATGAAGTTGGCATGCTTGGTCTTGGCCTGCATGATTGTGGCCGGCCCAATCACATCGAACGCGGCTCTAAGCTGTGGCTCAGTTAACAGCAACTTGGCACCGTGCATTGGTTACGTGCTCCAAGGTGGTACCATTCCCGCAGGGTGCTGCTCCGGCGTTAGAAACCTCAACAACATAGCCAAGACGACCCCGGACCGTCAGCAAGCTTGCAATTGCATTCAAGGTGCCGCTAGAGCCCTAGGCTCTGGTCTCAACGCTGGCCGTGCTGCTGGAATTCCTAAGGCATGTGGAGTCAATATTCCTTACAAAATCAGCACCAGCACCAACTGCAAGACGTAAGTTTATCAATAATATATAAATCAATTATTTAAGTGATGTAAATTTCCTTTACATCAATTATAAGTAATACAAATATTCAAAATAAATGATGTAAAATGATTTTTTTTGTAGTGGATCTCTTAGATATTATATAAATTAAAGGGCTTTCAAATGAAAAAGAAAAAACAAGAAGTATATATATGATATGCAACTTTTTTTTGGTTAAATATTGGAGAGGTAATAATAGTAACGGTGTTATGTTAATTTGTATGTGGTTGCAGCGTGAGGTGATGAGCAAGGTCAGATGAAGCTACTAGCGGAAGTTTCGAATCCCTATTATATAGTGGATGAGATTAATATTAAATAAGATGTTCGAATGGTTGTTTTTAGAGTTTTTAATTTCTTGTCTTTTTCTATTGTGATGTTCTTATTATGTGTTGTCTGTATTATGTTCGCAGACAACTTTATATGAAATTTCAGACTTGAAGTTTAAGTTATTCTATATTCTTACTAATTAAAGCTTTTGCCTAAGTTTAATCGATATGAAAAATGATTAATATGCATTACAAATATCGAGTATGGCAACAATTTTTGTTTATTTAATAACGGAAATCTAAAACCAAATTCGAGACTAATTTTCGGATATGTGAAAAGCTAAATATTCGTCAATAAGTGGGACGTGATGGACCAATTTATATAACAGGAAATGAAGTTTCTATTTCCACAAAAGGATATAATCTCCAAGTTTGTAGTAATATTTAGTAGTTATTTACCACGTGTTTAGATAACCGAGAAAATGATGGATTGCTTCCATAATTAGTGTTAAAACTCTTTAACTAAATTTATGAATAACCAATGTTAAGTTATAGATGTACGTACACGTGTCGAAAGAAAATTATTGGCTATGGAAAATTTGGTACTATTTTTGTAGTGTTTGGTGTATCTGCATTTCGTCATTACCCTCCTTACATGGAATTTTGTTAGATTCTGCTTTAAATGCCTTCACTTCTGCTTCTCCCAACCATAATATATTAATATTGATCGATGCTTGGTAGATAGATGGTATTATTGTCTCTCTTAATGCATTTTAATTTTAAATATGTAAAAAATTTCCGGAACTATACCAAAATCGACCATAAATTCCGTAACTGTCAATAAATATCAACTCTATTTTTCAAAAACTAATTCTTCCAAATTGTAATGAGACTCTTCTTCTGCAGAGTCCCGGCTCAGATGGTAGAGCGAAGGTGCGACGGTTCGAAACTTTTTTTTTATATAAAAAATTTACATATAAAAAGGTCCAAATATTTTTTAAAAATATTATTAATATGAAAATTATATTACAAGAGGCCTAATTATTTATAAGAAAATGTATAAACAATATTTTAAAAATAACAATTTTTACTATAAAAAATCTGTAAAATTTTTAATAATTAAGTAAATTTTCTCTTTATATATATTAATAGGCCAACAAAATTTTTTTTGCCCTAAGGCTCTCATATATATTGAGCGGGGCTGCTTCTGCAAACAAAATAATGTTGAAATGTTGGGTTTTATAACACAAGTCAGGTTTTTAGCTCGTTAGAAGTCAACCGGATAAAGACGACCGGTTTAACTCGGTTTGGGATTTAGAAAGACTCTATATCGCTCAGAGAGTCTAACAAAAACGCTTTCAAATTTCGAGATATTTTCTTAGGTATAATTCCAAATGTTACGACGTCGTTTTAAATTTTTTTTTTTTTTTTTTTGTTGCGTTTAGTCAGTCCTTTGGAAATTCCTTGCTTCGTAGTTGAAGCATTCACGAGACACACACAGAGCTATTGAATCCCTAAGCTCAAAGTCTCTCTCATTCTCTAATCTCTTCTTCGCCGACGACTTCTCTCACCAAGGCGACGTTTTGATCAGGCGATGAGTATCCCAATGGAGTTGATGTCCATCAGAAACCCTAATTCGACCTTGCTATATAGAGCTCATTCTCGTCCGCCGGTGACGCCACCGCGTCCTCTCCTCCCTAGCCGACGCCATTTCAATGCTCCTCGAGCTGTTATTTCGTGTACAGGGCTACGTTTCGGCTTTAGCTCGCCTTTTTGTCCAGAAGTCTTGCTTAATCGATCCGTCGTTGCTTTCGCTGCATCCCACGAGGATTTGGTGAGTAGTGTGGTTATGCTCAAAACTTCTAATTTCTGTGTTGGGTATCTCAAAATTTAGATGCTTTATCTTGTAAATTACTTGAGGTTCGAAAAGAATTTGACTTTGGTGAAATTTTCTTGATTAAGCAAATATAATCTGCCAATTTCAAGTGAGGTGCAATTTGGGGATTGAAATCAAGCATTGTTTATGCATGTATATATGTCTTGACTAACTTTGGCTAACAAGTGATCTATGCTTAGCTAAAAAGACATTGTTTTGATTACTACCCTTTATCTCCATTGTTTGAACAGGAAGAATCAGGTGTTGAGGTGGGGAAGGAGAAGAGTGATATAGATGTTGAAGATGATACATCTAAGGAAGCATGGAAACAAACTCTTGAGTCTTTTAAAGAGCAGGTATCAAAGATGCAGAGCGTGTCATCGGAGGCATACTCCGTTAATTCCCAGAAGGCGATGACGGTCTTGAAAGAAACTTCTGAACAACTTAGGATTCAAGCGGAAAAGGCGAAAGAAGTGTTGGGTACTAAAGCAAAAGTGGTTGGCGAGGAGGGTAGAGAATATATTTTGAAAGCAGCAGAAGAATCACCTTCAGATGTGAAAGAGATTGTTGAAGCATTCGCTTCCACTGAGGATCTGAAAGATGTGTCCCGAGCGAATGATTTTCATGTTGGAATACCCTATGGTAAACATGTTTATATCTTGTTCATCGTTTATAAACTTTCATGGTTCGTAATCTAGGAACGGGATAACAATGTTTGTATACTTTACAGGTCTACTCTTACTTGTCGGTGGTTTTATTAACTTTATGGTATCGGGAAGCATTCCAGCCATCAGGTTTGGAGTCATTCTTGGTGGAGCTCTTTTTGCACTGAGCCTGGCAAGTCTAAAGTCTCATAGGAAAGGAGAGTCATCTACTAAGTTCTTGAAAGGACAGATGGGTTAGTAAAGTTTTTCAATCTGTATCAACTCTTTCGCATACTATTCACAAAGCTAGCCCCAATGACTGAACTCTTGATTTAACAACCAGAATTGTGGTTTTGATTAGGGACGGCATTGATAACCTCTCTGATATGCATATTAGCTAACCATGAAGAAATTAGTTAAAGTTGCATTGCTGATTTGTATAGAAATGAGGCTTGTTTCAAGAGATACTTGTTCAATCCTAGATTTTGATTTTAGTCAACAAATTATATTTTCACCAATCTGATTTTTGAAGTTTTCCGACATTTTTGTTTTGAGATTAGATGTAAAGCATGTTTAGTAACACTCATCCGTTGCCGTGTTCTTATGTTCAACAGCTATAGTGGCAATCATATTTTTGAGAGAGTTGCGGTTGCTACTGTCTCAGGTAACTTTCACTGCTTAAAGTTATATTTCAAATGATTCATAGATTTGAACAATGGCTTTGAATGAAACATAATTCACTCTCCGTTTTCTCTTTTTACAGAAATCGACGTTCCTAGGGTTTTTTACCACCCTTACGAGGTACACACTCAAAACCATATCATTATATATTTCCAATTTCATAAAAGAACACGATAGGAAGATGATTGCAAGAAGTGTTTATTATAATCCCCAAAGACTGATATTGTAATGAAGATTTAGTCATACTTTTCGACCAAACTTCCTGCTAGATTCAAATGTTCCATGGGGAAAAGAAAACACTTGGCATATTCTAATGCTTAATTAGGATTCGTATTAGCTTAAATTTTGTTGGATTGCTGTTGCAGTGGTGGTGTGTTGGCGTTTTACTTGTACAAGATGGTAGGTAAGAGAGGAAAGGGACCAAACTTAGAAGATGGAGGAGAAGATGAATCAGGCGATGGGGTTGTAACAAGTGAAGGATAGAGAAAAATGGTAAGAGAAAGATGTGTTGTCGTCAACATCAGCAGCATCATATATCCAAACTCTTTTGATGTCTCTTTTAGTTGTGTACAATTTTTGAGATCAATCATCTTCTAATTTCCGTTGTATTTGGATTAGTGATTAGTGAGTCATTTTACGATAATATCAACAAAAAGTAAAAGCGAGAATTTTATTTTGTTTGTCAAAATCGTATCCCCTGATTCATCAAAGTTGGCCCAATAAGGGCCTGTTGGGCCCAAGGTTGATGCAGTAATATCGGGATAAGGAGAAAGAGCAGAAGCAAGCGTGAATCTAGTACATAGACCTAGCCACGTGATCGAAACCGTTGATTCTGCAAGGTTTTAACTGAAACCGTTGATCGCTTTTGTCTCGGTCGTATAAAATAAAATAAGAAGACAGTTTCAGTCCGTAATCTCTATCTTGTTCGTCGCGACTCAAACGAGGTTCCGCCGATTATTATCCTTTTTCTCCATTCTTGAGAGATTTTGTTGGATTGTTTTTGTTCTGAGTCGTCTTGGATCTGTCGGTGTTGGTGCTTTGTTCTTGGAGCTAGGGATTTGAGGGACGATGGAAAGTGATTTGATTGGATTGTTCGAGGGAGCTAAGAAGGCAGCCGATGCGGCGGCTCTCGACGGTGTTGCTTCCTCAGGTCCTGAGGTTTCTCAATGTCTCGATGCCCTTAAACAGCTCAAGAAGTTTCCTGTCACATACGATACGCTCGTTGCGACTCAGGTGCGTTTCTGATTATCTCGTAACCCTAAAAAGATTTGATTATTTTGCATTTAGGTTAAAGTTTATATATTTCTCTTTTTCTGTTGATACGTTGTTAGATTGGAGGGTTTTTCTGGGTGTTGCTTGCTTAATCTCGTTGCATTGACTTGTGTTGTTGACCTTAGATTCTTAATTAGGGTTATTTGATTTCATCGGAAAAAGTTCACATAAATTTAAAAAGATTTAACTTTAAAAAGCTTGAGCTAACTGATTTGTATGAGACGCCCCGTTGAAATTATTGAAACAAACCCAATTTGGACATTGAACTCAGCTTGACATGCTAGGGTTAAGGGAAACAAACCCAATTTGGCACTTGATTTGTTTTACTTGAGGGTCATCAATGAATCAAGTCATGCGTTTTTTTTTTTTTTTGGTTGGGAAATTGTATTCAAGTGTTTCCTCTGGAATGTTGATAATGTGTGTATTGCTTTAGGGAAAGTTATATTCTTTTCTTGTTTCCAGGTGGGAAAAAAGCTGAGGTCTCTTGCAAAACACCCTATTGAGGAGATCAAAAGCGTAGCTACTGATTTGCTTGAGATATGGAAGAAAGTTGTCATTGGAGAGACAGCCAAGGCTAAGAAAACCGAAGGCACTAACGGTTGTAAAGCTGAAACTGTCAAAGAGGCTAAGGTGAATAAGATGGATGTTGATAAGCCTTCAAATCCTGCTCCTGTTAAAGTCCAGAAACTTCAGAGGGGTGATTCGGCTAAGAGTATCAAGGTTGAGAGAAAGGAACCAGACAATAAAGGCGTTACTGGTGTCAAGATAGAGAGAAAGGAACTAGACAACAAAGTCACTAATGGAACCAAGATAGATTATCGTGGTCAGGCTGTTAAGGATGAAAAGGTCTCAAAGGACAACCAATCAAGTATGAAAGCTCCAGCTAAGGCACCTAATGCTCCTCCAAAACTAACTGCAATGCTCAAATGCAATGATCCTGTGCGTGACAAAATCCGTGAGTTGCTTGTAGATGCGTTGTGCAGGGTTGCTGGAGAAGCTGATGACTATGAGAGAAAGTCAGTAAATGCTAGTGATCCACTCCGTGTTGCTGTCTCAGTGGAATCACTGATGTTTGAGAAATTGGGTCGCTCAACTGGAGCTCAGAAGCTTAAGTACAGATCTATAATGTTCAACCTGAGGGACGGTAACAACCCGGACTTAAGAAGGAGGGTTCTCACCGGGGAGATTTCACCAGAGAAACTCATCACATTGTCTGCTGAAGAAATGGCAAGCGACAAGAGGAAACAAGAGAACAATCAGATCAAAGAGAAAGCCCTGTTTGATTGCGAGCGTGGTCTTGCAGCAAAAGCATCTACCGACCAGTTCAAGTGCGGGCGGTGTGGTCAACGCAAATGCACCTACTATCAGATGCAAACAAGAAGTGCTGATGAGCCAATGACGACCTATGTTACATGTGTTAACTGTGACAACCACTGGAAGTTCTGTTAAGGAGATCTCTGTGTGTCTTTGTATTTCATGAGACCATGTTAAGACATAGAGGCTCTGATTGATTAATCAGGAGCTTCATGTCCATTTGCCATCATTCCGTGAATGTTCCGGCTCCGATGTTTGTTTTAAGGATATCATTCAATGTCTTAGAGATTAGTAAGTAGGGGTATTTACTAATTTAGGTGTTTGTAGCTCTTATTTCTTTTGCTTCTCTTCTTCCAAACTGTCAACTCAACTTTCTTGCAGATTTTACCAAGTTTTGAAGTTTATTTAGTTTCAGAATTATGTTTTTTTGTCTTCCATTTTTTATCATCTTGAACGGCTGAACCTTCACAGCCTTATGTATGTGATATTGATCGAAAACTATCATTAACTGAAACTGATTCTGATCCGATTCCACTGCAAAGTAAGAAGACTGTTGAAAACAGAGAATATTGGGGAATAGACAAGTCTGTATTTCATTGCATTAGACCATTTTCGCATAGTGATCTCGAAAATTTATTTGAGCAAGTAATGTTTTTGTTTCATTTTCTCTATCAGATACAGCCGAAGATATATGTCAAGATGTATGACAAACAATGGATGCATGACTTCTAGCGGAATATGTCCCATTCTTCATCATCCAAATCTCTCTTCTTTCGATTGAATCTATTGTTTCTCCTTCGCCGTCTCCTATCAGATGAACTTTCAAGCTCTTCAACATCAGAGTATTCACTATCAAACTGACCATCCCAAAGTCCCTGTATTCAAAAGTCTTTCTTCAATAATCCATTCACGACTACATGAAAATCTCAAGGCATGCCATTACTAGGTCTAGACATATATACCTACCTTAGTCAACCTCTGTTTTCTAGAAGCTGCATCCTCATGAACCACAACTATATCTTGTAAGACCTCGATTATGTCCTCGACATCTAACCTGTATGTACTCACCTGCATTATTACATACCAGGTAACTAATCATAACATTGAGCTATTCCTAGATTGAATGCTTGTGCTTTGTATCTCACAAAAACCAATTCCAATTTATTTAGAAAAAGGGATTCAAGTTACCCACCAGGCTTGATGGTATGATAGTTACCCCGAAAGAATCAAGCTCAAGCGATTCAACTATTCCCGAGTTAATGTTAAATGAGTAACCTCGAACCTAAAACCAATCATGTGCTTTCAGCTAATAGCAAGATAAAGGCAAATAGACAGATATTATTACTGAAGAAGATCTTATAAACACCTTTCCAATGTTTCGCCGTCCTGGTGTCACTACTCTGTAACCTACCTAAACAAAAGATGAGAATTCAATCTTAGACTTGCTTAAAGGTGGGTGATTCACAAAACAACGCACAAAGAGACTATTATATACCAGTGTTTCAAGTCCAACCATCTTGAATTCAGTATCCAATACAGTCTCATTATCAACAAGCACAACATCACCTACCTACAGAGATCTTAATATAAACCCTAAGATGTAAGTAAACACATTTCCAAATGAAACCACTTTCAACATAGGAGAAACCAAACATAGCAGTACCCGGACAATGTCTTTGAGCAGAAATCTCTCATATTCTCCAGATAACAAGCTTGGTTTAACATCAACCACCAAAACCAACCACTGTAAATCGAGAAACAAAAATTTCAGAATGATGGAGCTCATTGCACTAAAACAGTCTGGTAAAAGAACAGACTTGAAACTCGCTAGTAATGAAAGGTGTGATTGAATCAAGAAGAACTTACGGAAGAAGTGTCAACCCAAAGCTGAGAGATAAATCCTAAACTCAGAGCTGATTGTATACTAATAACTTGCTTAGCAACAAGATTCGATCTTGTCATCGTCTGTTTGAATCCTTTAGAGCCAGTGTTAGTAAGATCATTATCACCTACTAGTCGAATCAAATAACTTTCTCCAGGTAACTCTGCACTATCACTTTCCACTGTTTGATGCACTACATCTTCTTCATTAGGTAGTGATGATGAACTCAAACAAAAGACGATTCTATTGCTCGATTGCCCGAGAAAGGCAGAGTTATTCGAATCAAAATAACATTGAGCTCCTCTTGATGAAGTATCAATTTGATGGATTGAGACGTCGTGACTCCTCCAAGAGCAATTTAAGATCGAATGTTGAATCCGTCTGAGCCTCCATCTACAATTTACTGAATTGGGTTTCACCAGTCGAGCATTGAGGACGGGAAGAGCAAGGGAGACGAAGGAAGATGAGCAATTGCACATATCTAAAGATGTTTTTTTTTTTTTTTCTTCTAAAGTCTCATTAAAGTGAGAGAAAGAACAAAAAAAAAAAAAAGGAGACTCTTTTAATACAATTGTTCGCTGCTGGTTGGGGAAGACGTCCGACTAAAAGAAAGGACTAAACGTTTCCCGTTCGGCGACCTCTTTCACCATCGTAAAGTGAGCTTACCAATCACGCATTTCTCTTTTTTGCCTTCCAATTTGATTTCTTGTTATTCCTCAAATCATTCAGATCTGACTTCGTTATCATCGATTTTGCTAGTTTGGATGAGATAAAGTTTGGATTTTTTTTTGGTTTTGTTTTGAATCCAAAACTGATACGTTTGGAAGCTGGATCAGGTAGGTATGGAAGACGACAAGAAGAAGAAGAGAAACAAGAAAAAGAAGAATAAGCCGAATAATAAACGTGTTGACGACGCTATAGCTTCCGGTGCAACGACCTTCGCTGATGAAAATCATATCGGAGATGGTGACGTTCCTCAAATTAGCGAACGTCCAGATGTCGATGAGTCGCAATCATCTCATCAGATCAATGTCGTCGCAACTGTGAGTTCTTTATATCTCTGACGATCGATTGGAACATTGCTGCATTGGATTGATGATAGGACATTGGGGTAAATTTGATTCATTTCGTAGTTTATATGTCAATGCAGTAGGATTTTGTTGACATATTTATGCCACATTGTATGATTTGATTAAATGAAATTTCGATTCATCTGCTGGAACAGATCCTTTTACTATGTGTGTGTTTACTTTATTGTAACTGATGTGTAGAGAGTTCATTTGGTTTGTGTAGAGATGGTTGACAAAAACTATGGGATAGTGTATGAGCCGTCGTTGTCTGATACTCTTAAATCTTCTTGTTTCAAGCAGGAAGATGATTCTGGTGTTGAGAACAAGTCTCAGGGAAGTGAGGTGAGATTTCCTACTGTGTCTTGTATGTACATTCTTTTTTTTTTTGGTGTATGCAGAGTAGATAATTGTTCTTTGGAATTTGAGATAGGCTAATAAAGAAGAGAAAGGTTAAAGAAGAACAACAAAACTATGTTGTTGTATGCAGAAAGAAAACTTATCATTTCTATCTATATAAATTGGTTGATAAATTTTTAGTTAACAGTAGTATATTTCATCTTTCCTGAGTGAAATATCGACAAATTTTCTTCCTTACTGCCATGAAGAGTCTGTTTTTTTTCTATCTTTTCACTTGGATCTCAATACTAGTTTGTAATGCTGTTGTAGGTGCTGTTGGAAGAAACAATCAAACAGTTACGTGAGGAAAATGGTTCCTACCTTCAGAAAGAGGTGATATTCTCTTCTCAAACATTTTTTTATCATAAAGATAATCTCTCCATCTAGTCATGATTTCTTTCCACAGTTGAATAGTAAAGAATGAATTCCTTGTCTTGATAGGCTGGTTTTGAAGAAAATGTTAGACGCTTGGAAACCGAGAATGAAGCTCACATTCAGAAAGAGGCTAGTGAAGATTAGATTAAAGCCTTTTTCATTACTTTGCTGTTTCCTTCTTCATCTGCAAGCTGAAAAATAAAAATAATATGGTGTTTCACAGGCATTTTTAGAAGAAAGGCTTGTGCATTTGAAAACAGAGAATGAAGCTCACATACAAAATGAGGTTGGTGAAGAAATAACATAAATAATGAGGCCGTATCCATAACTTTACTATTTTGCTGCATTATCTGCAAGCTAAAGGTCAAAATAACATTATGTATTACAGGCACTGTTAGAAGAAAAGCTCTTGCATTTGAGAACAGAGAATGAAGCTCACACACAAAATGAGGTTAGTGAACAAATAGCATAAAGCCCTATCCCTAACTTTACTATTTTGCTGCATTATCTGCAAGCTGAAGGTCAAAATTACATGGTGTATTACAGGCATTGTTAGAAGAAAAGCTCTTGCATTTGAGAACAGAGAATGAAGATCACATACAAAATGAGGTTAGTGAAGAAATAGCATAAAGCCATACCCCTAACTTTACTATTTTGCTGCATTATCTGCAAGCTGAAGGTCAAAATTACATGGTGTTTCACAGGCACGGTTGGAAGAAAGGCTCTTACATTTGAGATCTGAAAATGAAGCTCACAAACAAAACGAAGTTAGTGAAGAAAATTGCATAAAGCCGTATCCATAGCTTTCTTATTTTTTTAGGATCATCTAGAAGTTGGAGGTCAAAATAACATTGTATTTATGCAGGAAAAGTTGGAGGAAAGACTTGTGCAGTATAAAAACAAGAACGACATGCTTCTTCGCGAAATGGTGAGAGATCTTCACAGTGGGATCATTTTTTTAGTACTACAGTTTCTCCTTTGTGTGATCATATGAACGTTCCTTTTATCTGTTCAACTTGGTTTGTTTCCTAATTATCTCCCCAGTATGTAGATTAGGACCTACTACCGGTATTTAGCATTCTAGACTAGGACTTGGTCTTAGCTTACGTGAAAGAAAGTCATGTTGTCAGGACATATCAGATCGCTATAGATGTTACATTACATTTCATATGCCTGAAGATGCTGTGTAGTTCTGACATTTATAGAAATTTGACAGTCTAGTACAGAAGCCCAAATGAGACAATTGCTAGATGAAAGATCTACCTTCACTCAGAAAGAGGTATGTCTCCATTCATTAGAGATAAGAGTTCCATCTTCTTCTGTTATAATGCATTCTCGTTGAATAATCTTTGTAAAAATTGCATGATTTCAATCAGGTGAGTCTAGAAAAGAAAGTTCAACAACTTCAACATGATGAAGAATCCTTGGTGGCTGAGGAGGTAACTCTATCTTACACTATAAAAATCTTGGTACTCATTTTAAGTTGAGTCTCCTAAGAGTTAGAATAAGATGGGCATGTTTTACTCATCATACACATTTAATCCTGCAGAAGTCATCCAGAGAAATGATATCTAGCCTGAACAATGAAATTGCAAGGCTACGAGCACAGGTATGTGTCTCATTAAACTTAATTTGGTTTTCTCATTTCCAAGGATAGTTTACGAAATTGCATCTGAACACGTCACTGTAGCCTCCTAAGTGAATGTTTAGTGATTTACTCGTGTAAAACAGGAAGCTACTACGCATAATACTGCATAGATTTAGTCTGATATGAAGATTAAAACAAAGTTTGGCAGGTTACGGAGTTGGAAGAATCTAAGAGTAATCTTCTAGAGCAGAATCAGAGTCTTAAGGAAACTGTATCCAGTCTTCAAGTCCAGCATGAAAACCATGATAGTAACGCAAAGGTTAGACTTTGAATACTTCCAATATGCAAGAACCTCAGAAATGCATGAAACGGTTTGTGATGGTTGATATATTATAGGGTGCTTCTGAGGAAGAATTAAACTCTCAGATTGAAGCAGCTTGTACTCTAGTGGAAAAGCTTATCACTGAAAATGCTGAACTTGTTGAAAAGGTAAGTTGTACTACTATAGATCTTACTGAGTAACTTTGTTTTGGGATGATTGAAAATCTTACTGGTTATTATTATCAGGTGAACGAGCTGTGTATTAAGCTAAACCAGTCGCAGCATGCTTCCCCTGAGAGCCTAGCAATTGAAGTAGAGAAGTCTGAATCCTTAGAAGAAATACCCATACACGACGAGTTGATTAGAATTGATAACTCTAAGGACATGGATACTGCATTGATAAAGAGAAACTTGTCAGAAGGCGAAATAGAAGAAACGGTGCCGCTCTCTCTGAACGCGAATGGGGAAGTAGACGTGGAATCACAGGTTGTAGTAGCTGGAGAAGACGAAGTAAGTGCTGGTGTGCCTCTGGCGGACGCTCCACTTATTGGTGCTCCGTTCAGGCTCGTCTCGTTTGTAGCAAGATACGTGAGTGGTGCAGATTTGGCGGCAAAGAAATAGTTTTTTGGTAAAACTCAACAATACATTGGAGGCAGAGAAGATGCATCATCAAATCTATCTGTCTCCCTCTCTCTTTTATAATCTAAAGGGACCTTACCTAGATACTCTGAGAATCATTGATTAGCTCTGCACAACATTTACAGTACACAAATGTTTATTGTAATTTTTTTGATAGGATAACGAATTGATGATGATGATGTTGATTACTGTTGCTTTGTTCTCCTTTTTCAGAAAATCTTGAAAGTTGAAACATAAATCTTAAGTACTTGAGCAAAGACAAGACTGATGTATGCAACAAACTCAATGATCTTAAATAACGTAACTAAGACTATATCCAATCTTCGGTAAATTCCAACTCTTCAGTATAGTTAATAGCTAGGTGCGAGAGATGTACATGCAAAGGTCAAAGGAAATAAGCTGGTCCAGATTATTTTTCTTCAAAGTAGGAAGGTAAAAGTGAAGCCATGGAAAACATAACATCGTTAAAAGCCTAACTAGATTCTAAAGCCCACGATTGGCTTAGCTTTATTTAGGGTTTTTGTGTCTTCAATTGGTGTGTGTTGGTATACTATCATTTCCCTTTGCCGCATGATATCAGAGAAAGAAAAAACAAAACCATTGTTGCAATTTGAAACAATGACGACCATGATCTCTAATCTTCCGACGGTTTTGATAGAGGAGATTTTTGTTAGGGTTCCTTTGAAATCTTTGAGAGCAGTGAGATTAACTTGCAAAAGTTGGAACACTCTATCCAAAAGTAGGAGCTTTCTGAAGTTGTACATTAGTAAAACAGCAACAAGAGAAGAGGAGTCCATGATGATCGCTATGATGAATTTCGATCTTTATTTGATGAGGGTCGTAGTTGACGACGTTGATCCATCTAAAGCGTTTAAAAAGAAAAGAAAAAGAAGAAAGAAAAAAGAATCTATAGCGTTTAAACGTAAACCTTGTTTCCTTGATGAACAAGTCAAGATATCTCAAGTCTTTCACTGTGAGGGTTTATTGTTATGCATCTTGAAAGAAGACGATACAAGGGTTGTCTTTTGGAATCCGCACCTCGGATAATATATAGATTATTTCCGAGGAGCACCCAAAAAATAATTTTTTTGGTATGAAATTTACGATTTTAAATTTGATTCATGGACAACTCTTGATGTTACTCCACACTGGTGTATAAGCTGTGGTGACTGTGGTGTTTCTCTCAACGGAAACACTTACTGGTGTGCTAAAAAAAGGAACGCAGAAGACGATATTGTCGATAACATCATATGTTTTGATTTTACAAGAGAGAGATTTGGGCCGCTTTTGCCTTTGCCGTCTAGCCTTATATATGGATCATGAGTATGAAATTGTAACTTTATCTTGTGTTAAAGAAGAGAAGCTTTGCAGCTTTATTTCAGCATTACGAATCAGATTGGAATGAGTTTGATATATGGATTACGACTAAGATTGATGCTGAAATGGTGTCGTGGAGCATGTTCTTGAGAATGGAAACGACCTAGGATAGACGTTCCACATATATGCGACGGTTTCTTCATTGACGAGGAGAAGAAAATTGCCATGGGTTTTGAAGAAGAGTTCTATCGCAAAACATTTATCATCATTGGAGAGGATGGATATCAAAGTACATGTAGACAGAAAATGTCGGCCAAATGTGTGTTTTTATGTTCCAAGTTTGGTCCAAATCAAGAAACCTGCACGAGGGAAAAGGAAAAGACAAAGCAGCTTTGAAAAGCGTCTATTTGACCAAAACATGTTGAGACTTGAAGCATTTAAAAAGCTAGACTTCTTCTAGAAGCAATATGCAGGAGGAGGTAGAAGTGAAAGGGATGAGTTTTTTTTTTTTGGATAATCTGTGAATATATATTACCTTGAAAAGGAAAGAGTTAATTACACAGCCAAACAGGCAGAAAGCTTCAACGGCCCAAAAAAATTAAAAAGCCATATTGAAACACATATTACCAAAACAGAGAAGAGTTAAATACGAGCAAACCATTGGGACAAAAGTCTTCCGCAGCCTTTCCGGTATCTACGAGAAAGGAGAGTGTCTTTAACATTCCTGTCAATCTGGGCAAAGACCATAGGGACTGAACAAGAAACTGAATTATGCAAATAATTATTTCTCTCGCGCCATAGAAGGTAAACAGTAGCCTGAGTACAAATACGCTTCAGGGTTGTAGAGACAGAGGAACAAGTGGGTTGTCCTAGACTCCTAGTCTATGGAGGACAAGGAACCAAACCTGTTCAGAAAAAGAGCAATGAAGCAGTAGGTGATCTCTGGATTCTTCTTGCAAATTACAGAGGCAGCAGAGAGAAGTAGTGTTTAAACCCCAACTAGCGAGTCTTGCACGAACAGGAAGTCTATCAAGAGTTGCGATCCAAAAGGTGAAAGCTTGCTTAGGCACAGAGCTCTTGAACCACACAGCCGGATACCAAAATTTCCTGATCTGAGAAGGCCTAAAGAAGTTCCAAGTGGTCTTAGTAGAGAAAAAAGGTTTCCGCTGGTTAGGCAAACCCCAAGTGAAGCAGTAAGGACCCCTTGAGATACAAGGAGGAGGAGTGGCAATTAGCTGGTTTCGGAGATCAATAACGCTTGGATTCCTTGACCTAGCAGAGGGAAGGATCCAACCAAGATTACCGCAAACATCTGCTACAGTGGAATGAAGAGGAATGCCTAGACGACACGGTCCAGAAGTTCCAAAATGATCCCAAGAGAAGACCAATTATCAAACCAAAAGCTAGCCGTACGACCGTCACCAAGTTTGCAACCCATATATAAGAGCCTTTGCCATAGGCCTCAGACCCAAAATGAATTTCCAAATCCAACTTGCATTAGTTTGGGAATCCGTTGACCAAAAACCATACCTCTTTAAGTAGTTTGGGATGAGTTTGCTTCAATATATAATTTATTATGTTACAAAACTTCTATTTATTTTATCAATTACTTTGTTTTTGGCATGTACGTCAATGGATTTTTGAACTACAATCTGTCGCACAAAGCATTTTCTTAAACATTGTCTCACACAATAAACTTTTTTTTGTAAAGAGATAGAAGAAGAAAGTGTTGCGAGTGGCATTCAAATCTGTGAAAATTCAAAGGGACAGGAGAACATGAAAAAAATATCTAAAGGAGTGTTAATGAGATGAGATAATTGGTTAGTGTGCTTAATGGGAATGTTTTAGACTTTTAGCTGAAGTATTGTTTTTAAGTTTTTAATGATTAAAGCAAAGCAACTCTTAACGGAATTGCCACTTTAGTATCGTTGACAACTCTTAGTTTCCATTAGACTAGTACGTACGTGTCATCCACTTTTATGTTGACAAACATTCCTTGTCAGCATCCAATCCATATATGTATGTAGTTTGGTCGGTCCATTTTTTTGTTGGTTTGACAAATTTGTGCCCAATCCCACTAATTTCTTGATAATTAGCAATAAGGCCCTCGTAGCTAAGAAACTATACGTTTATCCTTTTGTGTATTGTGGGAGACACTTACACATGTAACTAGTTGAACCAATACTAGATGATCATTAATAAATAGCATGGCTCTCGAGTGAAACCCTAAAACTTGGGTAGATTATTGTACCATGGAAATTGCTTTTAAGCGTGGGTGTATCATCAATATAGATATATTTTATATTATATGTGAGAAAAAAACTAGTGAGATCATCCACTTAAGTGTTATATACTAACTAAAAGATATCATATGCGCCACTTAGTAAATGCCAATGATGTATTATTAGAGATAGTAAAGGATTATACGTGAATGTGTTCAGTGCTGGTCTGTGTTAGTGAATATGTTCGGTGCTGGTTTTGACCCCATTTCATGAATTTTTATATATAATACTTTTGCTTACCTCATAATTATTAAGTTAATTGGTCGTAAAAATGGTGCTACTTAGTGGATGAAACCTCATCCAGAATCTTCTACCGAACCAAAACTCTTTAAATACTAATCTATAACACGACTACATTACTAATTAAGCTGATCCCTGCAGCCACCACATAATAGGTATTTTTACTCCGATCTTCACTTTTCAAGCATCGTCACTACATTCTCTTCTTAGCAGTCTTCTTGGTATCACCATTGACTCAATACAACCAAACTCTCTTTGTGTCAACTACTTTTCTTTCGTTTATGTTCTTTGGCGTTGGTTCTGTTTTGAAATAATCTAATAAAACAAAGTGTTAGGCAATGGTGTAAATGAAAGTAAAGGTTTCATTTTCTTTTCTTAAATTTTTTAGCTCTTTGCACAAAAAGAAAACAAACAAAATTTGCTTACTCTCTAATCATGATATTTACCTATATTTTGCATGAAACCCTCAAGGGTAGCTAGAGAAAGCAGAAGAATCAAGAGCAATGATGGAAAAGTGTAGGAGAGAGACGTTGCTTCTCATTTTCCTAACAATATCATCAGTGGCAAGCGGCACAAGTCCATGGATGCCGATGGACGGAAATTATGGTACTAGTTATTGCTTAAGCTGGAGACTAGCAGTAGAGACCAACAATGTACGTGCGTGGCGCATTGTTCCTCTGCAGTGTCTGCATTACGTTGAGGTATATATGCTTGCTGGTCAGTATGACAGAGACGTCCAGTTGACTGTGGACCAAATAAGGGTTTATCTCAATGAGATAACCCTCCCTGGTGATGGCATGGACGCATGGATCTTGGATGTTGATGATACTTGCTTCTCAAATGTCTTTTACTATCGCCTTAAGAGATATGGGTACGTACACCGGTACACACTTGTTTCTTCGTACTAAAACTAATTTTAACATGTTCTGCTTTTTGGATACCAAAAATTAGAATATTGTGGCTAATGATGTGTTAACATGTAGATGTGACCCTTATGATCCAACCGGATTTAGAACATGGGCGATGAAAGGAGAGTCTCCAGCAATACAACCTGTTCTTGAATTGTTCAATAAACTGATAGAAACAGGCTTCAAAGTTTTCCTAATAACCGGAAGAGACGAAGAGACCCTTCGTCAGGCAACAGTAGAGAATTTGCATAACCAAGGATTCACTGGTTATGAAAGGTTGATTATGAGGTAAAATGAAGAAGCATACTTATTCTAAAGTTGTTTTACCAAGACTAAGTCACAGTCAATGAGGACAAATATACTACGTATAACTTGCAGGACAGCAGATAACAAAAGACAAAGCGCAACAACATACAAAACAAGAGTCAGAAAGGAAATGATGGAAGAAGGTTACAGGATATGGGGAAATGTAGGCGACCAATGGAGTGACTTACAAGGAGAATATACAGGGGATCGTACCTTCAAGATTCCTAATCCTATGTACTTCGTTCCCTAATCCCGAATTTTACTATAACCATTTTCTACCTATCAAATACATGTACAACATACACAAAGGGTATGTCTCAACTTAAGTTCTGTGTTAAGAAGTTAGTTTCTCCTAGTCCCATCCAAAACCAAGAAGCCCTTACCACCCAAACTGAAGAGACAAGCCCATAAAATCCCAAAAATGGATGAAAGTAACTATCACCAATGAATCTCAAATCAAAGGAATAAGTAAATATGGTTCATAAGTTCAATGATGCAATTTCTTCACAAAGACTTTTGAATATGCATTATATCCATTGGGCTAGGCAAAAAATAGAATGTTTGAAAGAACAAAATAAACCAAACTTTTACATAAAAGTATCAAAAATCAAACAATAAGAATCAATCCAATAAATGTGTTTTTTCGTTTATGTTTTTACAATAAGAATTTCAGTCCACGCCCTTTAGCCTTTACCCTCCCAAGGCATCAACATCTTTTTCTCCCTATATATTATATATATCTCATACCTTTTTTCCTTAATTTTTTTTTTTTTTTGCATGAATATTTTTTAATAATCTGTAATGAATTTCTGATGAGGAAAAAAAACAAAAATGAAAATAAAGAAGAAGAAAAACGAAAGCCACAGGGTCGCTCACCCGAGAGAGACCAGGGCAGGCCTTGACCAGACCACCACCATTGCAGCCACTACTGGAGAAACCAGATATACACATGTGCGTCTGTGTAATGCATGCAGACATGTACTTTTGGTTGAAGAAACCATTTTAAGGCTTAAAGGAGCGTTTTGGGCGAGACAAACAAAACGCTGCTTAGCATCCTGTTTTCGGGCGTTTACCACTTGAATTGAAAGGCGAAACGCTTCCACCGCCACTTGGCCCCGGACTCTCTTCCCTCAGGTTGTTCGAGTTTAGCAATGCCAGTTCCCTCAGCTGCTGTCTCTTTATGAAATCTTGCGATTCGTCCTTCATTATTACAAACAAAGAAAAAATGTTATGTTACTGAGATACAAATTTTCATAATATGCTTTTCCGTTTGATAACAAAGAATATATCAAAGACATAACAATGAAGTGTTTGAAAAAATGATGGCTTATTTTTTGGCGTTTGCGATTACACCAATTGCTACTTTGACTGGTGTAGTGGTCACACATGTCTGCATAATTGAACACTAGCCACAAACTCCAAAAAATGGTACTGAAATACGAACGCTAAGACAAAGAATAGAGGCCCTACAGGTAATAACTATAGAGTCTCAATGGGGCAAAACAGCTACGGAAGAACCTAAAATAAAAACGTGTCCTTTCAATTTAATACCCTCCAAGGAAGACGAGACTATTCTCTTAATGCCTTGTACTGATAACCAAAACATATCACAGAAAAAATGATTGAAAGTATTGGAGGAGGAAAATGTGTGTTACCACAGGCTTTAGTAACTCTTCTATAATTTCTTGAGCTTGTCGCAGACGTATCTCCACAATACTTGCTGGAAGATCTGCCTCTATTAAGATGTGGAGCTGCTCATTCAGGTGTTCATAGCCCGGTCTTCCCCTTAGTTTATCTTCCTACATTGTATCATCCAAATACACAATCATACAACATGTTATTCAATACTCTTTTAATTAGCAGAACATCATCT
This sequence comes from Arabidopsis lyrata subsp. lyrata, assembly GCF_000004255.2. Taxonomy (NCBI): domain Eukaryota; kingdom Viridiplantae; phylum Streptophyta; class Magnoliopsida; order Brassicales; family Brassicaceae; genus Arabidopsis; species Arabidopsis lyrata. The sequence goes on from NW_003302552.1 coordinate 18,739,104, forward strand.
CGGAGCCAACCAGTAGGTTAAACTGTGGAAGTGTTTGACAAAGTCCCAAATGGTTCATGGATCTCACCTTTTCGGGATCCTTGATTGACCCTTTCCCTCTGATGAATACACGACACCCCGTGGTAGCTTCAACGCGTTTTAACGAGTTGCCTCTAGGGCCGAGAAGTCGTCCAACAAAATTGAACTGATAAAACAGAGGAAATAAGAATGGAAAGTTGAGAAATATCATCATAAACTATGGAGCAAATGATGAGTAAACACATAAAAGCGACTAGAAAACCTGAGTACTCACATTAGGATAGTTATCTACAGGAATCTCCAGACGCAATATCCTTTTGACAGTGTATGAACTGGGGCTTCCAGGAGCACCTTGCCAATCCATTGTCATTCCAGGTGTTCCACTAAGTCTCTGCAAGAAACTGAGTGTTTTAGCTTATCTCATCATGCTTAGCAGAAGTACTGGTAATATCAATCAGTATTGCAAAAGCCATAAGCTAAAATTAATGATTCTAGTACTCTAACAAAAAAACTAAGAACTCTACACAACATTAGAACATGGCATAAAACAGATCACCAACTATACAACTGTGTCACTGAAGAATTCAGGTAAACTGATTACTTAGTGCTATGAAAGAGGTTGGTCGAGATGATGATACCTCCTGAGAGAGGCCGTTCCAGCCACCTAACCCGGTATTAGAGACATTAGACATAAGATTAGAAGAAGCCATAGGGCTGGGACTTCTGTGTCGAAGTCTATCAAAATCACCAAATCCTTGGTTAGACATCATTCCAGATACCCTGAACATCTCTGCAAATCAAGAAAGATTCATATTATGCAATGGACACTAAAGGCCAGTACTAAAGTAGGTAATGCTGGATTCAATCAGACAAATTGAAGAAATCAAATCAATGAACTTGATCTCACTCTCTTGGACTAATTGAATTAACTAAAATTGAACATTTTGTAAGAAAATTGGCTGAGAAAAAAGAAAGAAATGTAAGGACTTAAAGTCATCCCAATCTGGTGAAAACATAAAGGGTATATACACACACTTTAACAGATTCGAATCAGAATCAAAATCTCAAAAAAGGACGAACCTTGATTCAATAGACGGCTACATATAGGTAGGACCTGCATAAAAGGAGTAAGCTTTTGATGTTCTGCGAGAAGCTCCGTCAAGTACTGAGAACTGTTCAAGCAAGAAACGAAAGAAACAGATCGGTTTTCACATAAAAACCAAATAAAAGAGTGTCTCGAAACCATCAGAGGATTGGAACAAACAAACAAACCTGTCGATCTCAGGAGTGCTTCTAATCTGAGGAGAAGCAGCTCGAGCAGGAGAGAAGTAAGAGGAGTTGTTGTATAAACCAGACATGGGTCTTGTGCTTTCTTCTTCTCTAGCCCAAACCAAGATTGTTGGGAAAAGGGTTTTGATGGAATCGCAGAACCAAAAAAGTAGAGAGAGAGAGAGAGAAAGAGAAAGACCAAAGCCAGCAGACACCAAATGTGATTTCTGCAGGAAAGACGCCAGACTTTTTTTTTCCTTCTTATTATTATTTTTTTTCTTCTCTCTGAAAAATCTCTTTTTTGTTGCTTTAATTAATTTTCTTTACATCATTATGGAAAACAAAAATGAGATTTTTAATTTAACTTCAGGCAGAAAAAATCAGCTAAAAGTTTAAAGTGACAGAGTGGATCTCTCTGTTACAAAGGTTGAAATATTTAGTGATTATTTTTTGGTGATAATTCAACCGTCACCGTTTGATACTGTATATGAATAAATAAATAAAAAAAATGAAAAATGTAGAGAGAAACTTTGGGGTGTGTGCGTGACTACGTAGACCGTATCTTTTAACGCCGCTAAAAGTGTACACGTGTCAACCATGCAATCGCTCGTTAGAGCTGTCTTTTTGGCCTCGACATTTTTGTTAATAATTAACAATAAATGTGTTTCTGCAATTTGTTCTAGTTTTTTTTTTTTTTTTTGTAGGGTGGTGATGATGATTTGAGTGGCCTTTACATGATCAAGACTCTAATGTAACGCACAATAAAACAAAGTAATTTACTAATTTCGTATTTTTGAAGAAAAACAAATGGATAAAATGGTGTGTTAATAACTTTTATTGACCCTAGTAAATCAGTAACGGTTGTTCACAATCAACTTTAAAGTCTTTTAACTCATTTTTTGGCTACCATTTTCTTTCCCTAGTCAATATGCCCTATCATTCAATATTATTTTTGTTTTCTTTTTTCATTATTCTAATTTTCTTTTCTTTTTTGGTGGACCAATACTTTTTTTTTTTTAATAATAAACAATAATGCCATTGTTTAATTTCCACATGAAACACACAATTTTGCTTCTAACCGTGTTTTTTCCTTTTCACTTTTATCTATTTCCATTACAACTATTTTCCCTCACCCATTCTAAATTTTAGAATCCCTTAATGTAAATTACATAAACTGATTTTATGACTTTGTGAAATTGCATGACTTGCACATTCTACCATAGACCTAGAATTATTGATAAAGTAATTGCTCTTTAGGTGTTTGAATCCTTATAACTAAATTATTATTTTTTGAAAAACTTATAACTAAAATTAGCTTCAGAAGTAGAAGCATAGATCTCATGGTATTGTTTTTTATTTTGTATTTTGTATTTTCTAGTGTTTAATTAAGTAGTATAAGTTTTCATCATATGCTTCACGGCATGATCAATAAACATGTTTCAGTTCTTCACTTCCAAATTCATTCTGTCATCCCTCATATCCATAGACGACTTTAGATAGAAGCATAACAAACATGGCTCTTTGGACTTTAATATGGTTGCGGCTGCAAGGATAGATGAGCTTGGCTTTTTGTACCCAGAACTGGATTTGCATCAAAGAACTCATATGCATAGCCATAGGTTCCATTCTATTGTTCCACTAAACATTCAACATGAATACTATTGAAATCTATAAATCCCACATTGAACTTCTCTAAACATACTCTAACCAAAAATCTTATATATCTGTTTCTTTTTTATAATAAAAAAAAAAAACAGATTAATTTAGCCATATCAATATCATAAAGACTCAAACTCATGAAATTTAAAATGACTTTTGACTAATAAAATAATATTGGTAAACGTGTGAAGCGTGCGAGGGATTCAAAGCCTGAAGGAGCGGGAAACACGAGAGAAAAAAAACGTTAACGTTAAAGCAAAGAGGCGCCTTAATTTTTACCAGATCTAAAATCGAATAGGGGCTTAGCGTTTATAAGACCCAAACTCAATCACCATCATCAATCTTCTACAATCTCAAATCAAATTCTCAATCAATGGAGAAGTACGTGAAGCTTGAAAAAGTCGGTGAAGGAACCTATGGAAAAGTCTACAAAGCAATGTTTGGATTCTGAATTATCGATGGGTGATACAGGAACCAGTTTAGGACTTTAGCTCATTAGGTTCAGTTCTCGTGAACTCATTTAGATTACGGAGACTGTCTAGTATCAATATATCTTAATTATGGTTTTGTTTTGGTTCTGGAGATTGTTAGGAACACCAACTGAGCAGCAATGGCCGGGTGTAATGGCATTGCGTGACTGGCATGTCTATCCAAAGTGGGAGCCGCAAGACTTTTCACGTGCTGTTCCATCTCTATCTCCTGAAGGAAGAGATCTTCTCACGGTAATGCTCTTCTAAAATATGAACCAAAGATTCTCTTGCATACTTGATCTCTTTAGTAGATTCTTTCTGTTGTGGTTCCTAGCTGATGATAATTCGTTTGGAACCTTTGAAAAAATGCAGCAAATGCTAAGGTACAATCCAACAGAAAGAATTTCGGCAAAAGCAGCTCTCGATCATCCCTACTTTGACAGCCTTGACAAATCTCAGTTCTCTTTCGGAGTTTTGAAGCTGATGGCTCAAATTTATTGTCATCATCATCTTGGTGTCTTATGCTGTGTGCTTAAGAGAGATTTGTTCTTATTACATAACAAAATAAAAAGCTTGTTTGTTCAATTGAAGAGAATGCAAATGTTTTTAGCAAGAGTGAGATTTTTCTTTAAGTGGCCAATTTTATTTGTTGATGTATACAAATCTATCAAGCAAAAATGGTTCATTCTCGCTAGCAGACAAATCATATTAGTGTACAAAAATGGGAGCCCAAATTTGAAATCTTTGCTGCTTCATTACAACCACAATTGCTGCTCAAACACAAGTAAATTACAGATCACATGATATTACACAATTGAGAAACAGAACAAGATACAGAGATCTCCAAAGCTAATTAATGTTAAAAAAACAAATGATGAGTAGCTTCAATTAGACCAGACATGGAGAAAGCCGTGTCTGTTTCCTGTGTATATTTCATTCCGTTCTTCGTCGTAGAAGAGAGCGGTTATGTCTTCCAAAGCCTCAGCAACCGCACTTATCCTTCTATTGGAGTTCCCCATATCACTACTGCTGCAGTCTTCTTCCTTAGGAGGGCCATTATCTGCTTTTATCTTAGCTAAGCATTTACCAGTCAAGATATTGCTTATGTTAATCGACCCCGCTACATCAACAACCAAAATCACAACAATGTTTCAATAGCACAACAAAATCAGACCATTTCTATATGAGGTTTCTTGATTTGAAGAGTGGATAATGAGTCTGCTTACCATTTCCTTCTATCCACTGATCTTCAGTATCTGCCTTGCAATATGAGATGATCAGATCCTGATCGCTTGTTATGTAGATATTGTTTGTGTTACAGTCTGGATGCCAAAGAAGATGATCCTCAAACGAGGTCACAAGCTCTCCGCGGAAATTCCACACAGAAACATTTCGGTTCCTGAATGTTAGAAACAACTGGTTCTCATACAAAAATATGAATGCTGATGGTGTCATGAATTCAGTTCTGCTAACTTCTATCAGCTCAGCATTTCGAACCTTTAAGAACATATAAAACTCTATTAGAAACATAAAAAACACTAATACATAAAGTGGCTTGAACTAAGAACAAAACCACTCACGTCAAGTATTTGGAGATTCTCGTTCTCTTGCTTAACTAGAAGCTTTTCATTGAATTGTTCAATGAAATCAACTTTCTTGTTTCGGTGAAGCAAATGATTGAAGGACTTGAGAACCGTGCCATCTTCGATTGATAGAATCTTCAAAGGAACATGACTCACAGCTCTCTTGAAAATCAACAACATTATCCCTGGACTGGTGCACGTAAAATACATGCACAAGTTAGAGTTACAAGTCTTCAGTCCAATCAAGAACACTTCAACATAGAAAGATGTAGTAGAAAAGCAACCTGATCTTAATTTCCTGTACATTTTTGTCTGATACCGAGTATAACAAGGCATAGTTTTTGAGATCAAACACCTTGTAAACACTGCAGAGCAAGACTGTGGATCAGTTGAGAAACATCAAGTCAACACCTTTTGAGTAATGAAGACAAGAAAAATACCTATCCTGTGCAGAATATGTCAGCACCTTCCCATTAACATCATCAAACTCTACAAAACCTGGCCACTTTAGTGACTCAGACTCAAAAAGAGGAAATCCTGCGTCTGCTTGACCCCTCAGAATATATCTAACAATACACAAAACATTACTTTCACAAGTCTGAGAACTAACTTAAGAAGCCACAACAACACAAGAGTAGACATACTCGATTCTAGTGGATCTGCATTTCAAAGAGCTGTAATTGTCAGAGGCGTAAACAGAAACAGTAATGAGAGAATCATTGTTCTTGTTGTAGAACAAACTCCGAATGACTTCATCAGGACTAACATTTAAAAAGCAAACCCTTTTATTCGTCTCTGCAATTACATACAAACAAACCCATCAAATTACAGTGACACACAAAGCAAAAAAGCTAAAAAAGTTAGTACCTCTGCTAAAAGAAGCACAAACACCAGATAGAGTAAGAGCAAAGACAATGTCTCGAGCAGCAACAATCTCAATAACTTTGCTTCGTTTCAACAAGTTAGGTAATGATACTAAACAGTATCCTTTAGGATCATGCGTGTCATATTGCTCCTGAATTCAAAATCAAAACTTTCAGAAATTGGAGAGCCAAATTAAGGACTTTAAGAGAGAGTCTGATACATACCACGAGACGCATATTGCGGAATCTCTCTTGAGCGGTGCTGATTGAGAAAGCTCGATCCATACGAGAAGAGATTTCTCGGCGTTGAAGCTTTTTAACGCTATTGACGATTCCGTCGGGACGAGACCTCTTCTTAGCAACAACTCTTTTACTACCGCTACAAGGTCTAGGGTTTGCTATGATTCTTCTTCCTTCCATCATTCAAGCTTTTGCTTTGCTTTTGATTCCAAAGTGATGATTTTTAGGGCCGAAGAAGAAGAAGAATCCGTAACACTGAAGAGACTGCAACTGTTGCAGCAGCAAGGCTTAGGCTCCAATGGGCTAACTGCAAAATTTTCACTTTTCAATCTGAATTTCTTAAGCATAAAATAAAAATATCATAAGCCTATGATAAAGTTTGGCTTATGATGATATTTTTCTGAATCTACAACATTATTGGTTTTTCTAAAAATCAGGTTTTTATGATCGATTATTATTTTTTTAATCGTGTCTGAAGCATTGTTCAAAAAAAAAAAAAAAAAAGTGTCTGATCTATCATTTTTTGAAATGGTTATGCCTTTTTGATGGGTTAATTCTCTGATCTAATATAACCAAGAAGCCAAATAAATAAACAACGATTTCGACACAAACATTGAAAACACTATGATTATGCGGTTTTACGGATTTGGTATGAAACCTTAATTAAGACGGTAAGACCAAACAAAAAGGTATGATTATGAAACCTTGCAACCTTAGCATAAAATTTCAGTTCGCAATTTTGGTATAAAATTACAATTCGCAATTTGCCGCAAAACCCTAATTTCGGAATTTTTCCGCCAAATCACATTTTAGCGCTTAAATTTCAAAGTCACAATTTGACACTAAAGTTTTAAAATTAACTTTAGCGCTAAATTTTAGTTTTAATTGTTTTTTTGTCTCAAATTTTTATTAATTGCATAAAATTATTTTCAAACAAAAAATCTTATTATGCGATTTTGTATTTTACACTAAATTCTTAATAGTCCATTTTACTTACCATCAAGATCTTGACTTCAATGTTTTGTCATAAAGATTGCAAAGATATTATTAGTGTAAATTTTATATTGTCAGATCAAAATTTCAACGCAACAAATGATTTTGGGCTTCCAACGTGGTGCGAAAATAGATTATGTGTGTTTAGGTGTAAAATCTCACTATGATTTAGACACTAAATCGTGATTTGGCGATTCCATTCTCCAGATCCAGTTTAAGAACTAGACGGAGAATTCAGGTGCAGTGTAGAATCTATATCATTCGACATAAATTTTGATATTGATTAACTAGTTCACAATAAACTTTAGAAACAACTCTTTTTTAGCAAATAGTATGTTAGAGAATTTGCAACGAAACATTTATTAAAAAGTTAGCAATAAAATAGTAACAAAATTAGACATTTATTTTTCTTGTTAACTTAGACATCAAACTCTCATGACCGACAATTATTAAATATAGCCGGCTTAATCATCAGCATCTTTACCAAGCCGTCACTGTTGAATCGTCTCTAAAAAATCCATCGATAAATTGATTGCATCTTTGTAGCACCATCAAAGGCCAAAATCAAAACGAAAAAAAAAGTTATATATATCTATGTTTTTTTTCTTTCTTTTTTCTTGAACATTAAAAGTTGTCTCTGTTGTTCATGTGTACATTTAGGAAGGAACACATCGCATAAATTACATAAACAAAAAGGAACTAATATACACGTAAAAATAAAACCTTAAAAAAAAAGAAAATCAAGAAGATCTAAACATTTGGTCGAGGATGATGGTAAGTGCCATGGCCACACGAGGCTCCATCTCTGATTCAACTATAAGCTTAAACACATCTTTGCCAAAGGCAACTCCTCCGATCACCGTTTCTTTTCTCTTGATCTCCGCCGTTTTCTTCTTGTTCCTCCTCTCGTCCAATATTTTGCAGCTTCTCTGACTGTACGATCCTTCTATCTCGTACAACACCGTCTTCTTCGCGCTAACCCACGCCAAGCTCCTCCGGTTTGTTAATATGTTAACGTTCTTTCTCGCCGTCAATATTGGGTCTCTCTCTGTTTCTCCATCGTATACCATCCAGCAATCTCCAAGACTCAACTTCTGTTCAAGTCAATACAAGCAAGGATACTCAAGATTAGTTTCATAACTATTAATGAAAAAAATACCGAAAAAAGAAGAAGAAAAAGTACCTTGCGGCGGATAGAGAGGAGGGGAAAGCCGGAAGCATCCATAAGGACGATGTTGTCTCTAGGACAGTTCATGTAGTTGTCAACCCTAAAGACAAGCTCTCCATTGGCGTTGTAGACCGTGAATCCGTCGCAGTTGAAGAGAAGGGACTTCTTCCACACTGTTAAAACCACGGCTGCTTTACTATCACACAAGCTCTCGTCGCATGTGTTTGGGAATTTTGGGTGAACTTTTGTCATCTCTTTTTGTTTGTATTCTCTGTTGTGTTTCTGTTTTGTTTTTTTGGCTTTGATGATTCTTGTTTGGAGAAGATGAGTTGATGATGTTTGTATGTGAGACAAATGAGAAGATGTCTTTGGGTTTATTTATACAAATGTGGAAAGAGAAAGAGAATGTGGTTCTCAAATGAAAAGAATGGTCTCTCATCTTCTTGTTTTCCACTAGAGAGATATCCTTTTCAGTCTATTACTATAAGATATCTTCTCTTTAATGTAGGTCCATTTTTATATGTATTAATGCAAATTAATGGATTGATTCCTTTCTATAATCAAATATTATAATAACGGTTTTCATTCACCTAAACTCCAACAAAATATTATAACGAAACCTTGTTTTTTGATTCCTGTTCTGACCAATATTGGCCCTACAAAATAGCTTATGGTCTCATTAATAATATAAATTTGACACTAACTCTAGTTCATATGCTCTAGCTTTTAATGAAATTTACAGAAATTATACTAGCTATTAGTATATATTGTTGGCTATTGTTTGTTCTTTTAGCTTATAAATTAAAAAATCAATATTTTCAAGGCAAATTACAGAGATAAAATTAGGGGTTTTCTAAATATTATTATGGTTGTATTAACGCTCTCTTCTACTTTCATTTATCATTTGTACGCGTTAAACGTTTCTCGAATCTTTCTTTTCCCTTACATTTTCGTTGTTATATATACTTAGGTAGAGAATATAATTGTGCTCACTACAATAAAAGAAAAGAATCTATAGCAACGAAAAACCTACGGGCCATAATCCATCGACATTTCCAGTGCATCTTTTTATAGTGGGAAACAGGAGTCTCTATTTGAAATATTTTCCATGTTTTTATACTACTATTTATGCAGGATTATCGTTTTTATTCTCCAAAAATTGAACCGAAAGTATTTATTTGTTCCTTTCAACAACAGACTACATGTGTCCGAACCGAAAGTAATATATGATTTAAACCAAAACAAAAAAAAAAAACAAGAAAATAAAAAAGAAAGTGATATACGATCTACTCTCTAAGATAATCAATATACATATTGTTGATATCAAGTTTTAAGGATTTAACATTAAAACCCCAAAAAATCACTTTGTGGATCAGTTTCTCGCAGGTGTCCGAATTCCAAGATTTCTGGTTATGAGTTCTCTTAGTCCAATTATATTTTAAACATCCGATAATATTTTTTATAGAGAAATCAAGCTTTAATTTGAATAATTATTACCATGGACATTGAGTCGAGGAAAAGATAATCTAGTGGAAGAAAAGAACGAGTGGTTAGCAAAGTTCAAATATATACAAAAAAAATAATCATTTGAAGCATGGACAAGAAATATAACCGAGTAAAAAAATCGAGTTTTGAACCAATCTTTGGTTTTTAATATGACATGATGAAGGAGGACCACTATATCATGATTCATGATTATAAATAATTAAACATAAGGAGGTGTGTGGCGGAGAAGCAATTAGCGGTGGGAAGAAAAATAAAACCATCCCAACAAAAGTTTTTAAAATGAAAAGTTTTGATAATATTTCCCTATTGATTTTTTTTCCACGTCCATTGTTATCATGAGTATTCCACTTACGTTGACCTCTTTTATTTTAAATTTCTTTCATTATCTATCGTTTGTTTTAAAAACAAAAGATTGCGGTGTCTGCGTCATATGTACAAAAAGTGATTAAGACCTTTGAGAGGTAAGAGACGTCGTCCCACTTTCACAAAAACAAATGGATTGAAAATTACGCGTTACACTTTGAAGAATATGTTCTCTCTTAGTTTCTCTTTAATATACAGATGTAATACAACCTAACAATTCTGTCTTCCTACCAAATCCGATTCCTCACTCTATATACCAACTTATTCCTCAACTTAGCTTTAGTGTTTTTGTGTTGTGAAAACATTTTGCATCTCGTACGTCATCATTAAATGGCTAGTACAGTATGTGAATGAAGATTTCTAAGTTAGATCCTTTAACTATGACTATGAGACATTTGATTCCATTTGATGAATATAATTACATGATTACTGAAAATGAATGAAGATCCAATAAAATCAAAGAATGCTATACTAACACGTACACACTCTCTTTAGCCCCGAATCGGTCAACCATAGTTATGGAACACTCTGATCCTACTGTCCTAAGTTCTGTCACAATCACAATCCCTTTAAGTGCAGCTTATAGGCGTTAACGTTCTGGAACACATTCCTCAAGAGCCTCGACTTAGATCCGCTGCTGGCTGTGGCAACTGCATCTGCACCTGCTACTCCTCCAAGCTTCTCTTCCGGCCACGTTGTTTCTCCTTTCATTGGAGAGAAACAGTCCATTGGAAACAGAGCAAACCTTTGTCCTAAATCAGCAATGAAAGTGCAGACACTGTCCTCTTGCAACAGACATTAATGTCTGAGATAAATCCTTCATGAGACCTGATGGTTTTTGGTTTCTGAGAAGAAGCTTTAAAACTATGGATAAACGTACTGTGCAAACTGGTTCAGTGAGAAATAGATAAAAATTCTTATCGCCTTCTATTTTGGTACGTCACAAAAGTAAAGAATAACAAAGAAACTACATGACAAATTGGAAAATATAACGCGAGGAAAAGAATGGCACATCTCTTTGCCAAAAATCATATACAACATAACAAAGTTCTTCACATTTTTTTTTATCATATCAAAGCTTTTCAAATCATCGTCATCACGTCTCTTAAAATCAATTTGGTATCGCTTCTGCATGCTCTTCTTCCCCTTCAGCATTTCTCCTGCAATGCATTCGGGTTTATTTACCCAAAAAATTGAGATGTCGCACTCTAAATCTTTTCTTTTGCGTGTGACCTTGCTTCTAAAAGCATTGGCCATGTAGCTACTTACTCATCAAGGATTCACGTTACAGTCACTCAAGAACCGATCTTCCCGATTCAGATGCTTTCTCCAATAGTTTTTGTACTTTGGGATTCCCAGCTCAAGCCACGGCTTCATGTTCCCGTTATAGTGTAATATGGCAGCATTTTTTATGGCTTCTGCATTGATGTAGTAGTCATAACCAAGCCCTGATAGAGCCCATTTGTCGTCAAGAGCATAAACTTGGTCTTGAAATGTAAGCAAGCTTGCCTGCAATGCAATTGCTTCACTCGACTCATCTCCACCACTCATCTGCTGCACATGAAAAAAGGAAGTCATTGCACAGAATCACCCAATTATCTCTTAAAAAAGGTTTTTCAGGAAACTGACCTCTTTATAATATTTCTGATAGGTTTCTGAAACACCCAATTCCCTCCATCTAGCAAGATCAACGACATTCAAACCAGACATCCAGAGACAGGCATTGGTATCAAAATTTCCTCTCTTGAGACTCTTTAGCTGACCCAATCTCACAGTGCACAACTTCACAGCGCCATTCACTTTCCCTTCCATATCAAGGTCCCAAAGGGGAGATAAGTTTTGCTGGACTACAACGTCATCATCCAGAACCACAACCTTCTCCAATTTGTCAAATAATTTGGGAAGAAGGTAGTGAGATTGAGAGAAAAGGGATAAGTAGTGTGTTCTATTCTGTTGGGACGCCAAAAGGTCACCACTGGGGAAGGAAACACGGAACTCCGCAGGCAAAGACAATTTCATATCAGAATCGTCCAGCTCGAGTTTTTCAATGTTCAATACTTGAACAGTTGATTGTTTGCAGGGATTCCTAACAAACCATTGTTTCATTGCAAAGTAATTCTGCTCGTCTGTCAGTACATGGAAAACAAAGTTCTTACTGTCCTGAAACATCGATAACCAACCACAAATTAGAAATCAGAGTTCTTCGACTGCATGAAAAAATACTAAGTAAAGAAACTGGATTTAAGACGCACCCTTGCGTGTACAACTGTTGAGTTGATCACAACGGACGATGCAAGTATATTATCGGAGATGATAACAAAGTGAAGCAATGAGGGATCTGAAAATTTCTCACTAATGGGATCCTCAAGTGAAGCTGACTTGAAATGTTCCACAGTTAGTCTCATTGACAAGCAATGAAGACTCTTAGGCATTGTCTGTACTGCAAGCTGGTAGAGGAACACACTCTGTTTCATGTGGAAACTAGCTTCATCCTCAGTCAAATCAAGGATCTGTCTCAATTTCTTGTCAACATTGTTACAGTCGACTGGAAAAGACTTTGCCTTTGCAATTACAGCTTCCATCTTCTGCAACTTTTTATCAACCCTGACACACAGTGGAAAGAGATACCTAATAAGTACGATTAAAGGAAAGTAGCAGAGGATTCTACAGATCAAAGCTTCTCCTGAAAGAGAACAAACAACATCCATGGCATCCCTCTTATCATCTATTACATTAGTTTATTAAATTCTACATTGGTTTAAGATATTGGGACAGATAAGGCTTCAAAATAGAGATATTTCTGGGTGTGCTGCCCACTGAATAGGTGAAGAGAGAATGTTATGACAAAGATTTTCTATAACATAAACCATCTGAAAGAAAGTAAAACCACTAGTAAACAGGATGTCCAGACAAGCTGACGGGAAACTAGGAGAGATTCATGTGACTAGAATCCAACAAAATCTTTTCCAGTAAGGAACTAACTTTCAGTACAAAAATGATTAAACCCAAACTGATAGAGAACTTACTGTGGTGGAAGGTCAGCATCTTGAGAACTTTCACTAAGAATACGCTCAAACTCTTGGATATTCTGTTTCATATCCCGAGTCAACTTGCTTTGAGAAGGCATTTTAGCAATACTGGGATAGTATGCCCTAGCCACAAACAGCTGGTCCTTCATTTGCTTCACCTTGGTATCTTTCATAGGTTCCTTATTTTCCTCCCTCCAGAGGCAGTAGCTCCCATATTTCACTTCACAAGTTCTCCAAGTTTCATCCCCACTTACTACTTTCCTCTGAACACCTTCATATGAGGCTTCAGATTTTGTTTTCTGTTCACAGAATAAGGCAGAGTATGGTTAACTTTAGACGATTGGTGAGAGATATAAAGATGGCTACTAGCCTACTACAGAAACCACTTAATCCATTTGTACATTTGCAGGGCTTGGGTTGGCAACAACAGTTGGGGACACTGGTAATCCTACAGATTAATGGTGAGACCAGACGTTAAGATTGCAGTTCAGAATCAAAATAAAACAATGGGAGAGGAATTTCAAGAAAGTGAAGCTTGTAAAGCAAACCTCTTTTTTTAGAATCAGTGCCGCTTGTCACATTCATATCTCTGGAACCCACATTTATGTCACTTTTCTAGCATGTGATACAATGAAACAAAAACGTTATTACAGAAATTGTTACAAACAGATTAACCATCTCACCCAAGGAACTAATTCTTGACCTTGCCCAAGACAAGTTGTGAGATACATGACGCAGCATAATTCATGAAGGTATCTCAACTTTCTAGTCTCATAAGATAGTCTAATAAAAAAATAATTCATTCATATAAATTTTCTACCCCTTAAGCAACATCAAACAAAAGATACAACAACTGATTAACTACAACCTTTTGACCTCTAGATTGTTTGTTGTGGCAGTAAAGTTTTCAGATTCACTGGTTAATTATGAGGCATCTTGCATAGCTTTCCATAAAACAAACAGGTATCTAAGGTTTCTCTAATGTTAGCATGGACATCTTGTAAGAGTACTGTGCAAACCTGACACAAGCCAATACATTTACAAATAGCCTCCTTATCTCTAATCAAACTACAAAGCCTTATACATTTTACATTCATCTGGAGAGACCAAGATGTGAAACATTAATGCCAAGAATTATGACAGAAACATTCTTCAATAGTTGCAAATTATAACATATTAGACCAGATCTGTATGTTGTGTCAAGTAGAGAGCAGTGTGTAAGATAATGAAGTGCTTCCAACCACCATAAATGCTTAACTCTATGGGTACATTGAAAGATCTAAAATTTGTGTCAAAAACAACTTATCTATATCCCCCATGTAACATAAATGGAACAAGTCAAGGCCTTCACAATCATCTACAATGAAACAAGTGGAACCCAAAATGGAGAACCAACCTTGGGAAGAACTGGATTGATTTTTTGAAGAACCTCATCGACCCGTTCGGATACATCTCTCTGCAAAACCAAAAAAGAATATAAAAAGCAGCAAAAAGATGGGAATCGAATCAATCAAATGAGAGTGACAATACCTGTGTATGTTTGGTAGCATTGATTCTGGTAAAACTCTCAAACTGATTCCAAAAGAAAGAAGATTCAGAACAAAATCAAAAAACCAAAACACACACAAATAAAGAAACGAAAAATTGCTTACAGAAGAAGCCGGTTGAACAGTGACAAATCCTAAAAAGTGAAAAAGATGAGATTAGATCTGAAACAGAGGTCGGCAAAAAGAGCAAAGAGAGTGTGAGAGAGAATGATAAGACATACCAGGAGAGTGAAAGCCATTGTGAAGACCGAGCAAGAAAGCAAGAGGAACAAGCATAGAAAGAATAACAAGAACCAAAACTCCAATAACCAGAACTTTCCACCGGCGTTTTCCTCCGCCGCCACCTCCTCCACCACCGCCTCCGCCTTTCATATTCCCGATTTATAATTGAATGAAATGTCTTTCCAATTACGAACGCATTGGATCCCCAAAACGTTGCCAACGATCTCTCTATATCACTCCTCGATACACTCAAATCACACTCTCGTTAACGATGCCAAATTCACTCTCTGTGTGTTTGCAAAATGCACAAGTATAAGTGTTTCTGCACTTAGCCCGATCGCATCGTCTCTTTCCCCTTTGCTTTTGCTACTTGGGAGGAAGAGAGAGATACACACACACACACCCAACTCTTTTTTTCACACGTGTGGCTATGTCTCTGCCGTTTGATTATTTACCCACTTGCAAGATCTATCTCCAGATCATAACACGTGTCTTTCTCACACGGTGGTGAATTCTTATTTTGTTTTTAATTATTTTTTTCATCATCGTTTTATATTGTCACTCGTTGAATCCTAAACTCCGGTATGCCTAGCGATATTTTTCAACGCCATTGACGACACTTTATATACACTGGTAAATCACTCCGCCTCCGTATTTTCCTATTTCCCGATTTCGTTTTTTTTGTATTAAGGAGTTTATGTACGATGAATTTAGCTTATTGAAGAAGATGAATTTAGCTATAAGAGAAGAAGATGATTGTGAAAGCTTCTGAAATCTTTAATCCATTTAGGTTTAGTCTGGTTTGCAAGTTTTTTTCTTTAATCCATTAAGCTTCTGAACCTGTCTAAGGTTCTTGTCTCATCTGTTACTTCTAAATCGACTGAGTTGGTTCTTTCAATGTTTTCTGTGCTTTATGTGAATCAGTGACTGTTCTTTTAGTTTCGATCATGTTAATGATCGCGAGGAAAGCTTTGGCCTCAGCTCATACTAAGGCTATTCGTTTGACAACAAGGGACGTACATTGTTTTAGTTCCATCTTAGTGTCTCCTCCTCTGGTGTCCCTTGACTTGCCTGAAAATTGGATTCCTTACTCTGATCCTCCACCACCTGTTTCCTTTGGTATTACTCTTTGTTGCATTTTCATGGCTATATATATTACAAGTAAGTTCTCTTACTGTTTGAGTTGATTTCTGAACTGTTTTGTGTGTGTGTGTGTGTGTGTGTGTGTATGCATTTATACAGAGACTGAACAGAAGACTGTGGTGATAGATGGTAATGTTATCGCTGAGGAAATTAGAACAAAGATTAGTAGTGAAGTGAGGAAGATGAAAAAGGCTGTTGGAAAAGTCCCTGGTCTTGCCGTTGTTTTGGTTGGTCAACAAAGAGACTCGCAAACTTATGTTCGCAACAAAATTAAAGCTTGTGAAGAAACTGGCATTAAATCTATTTTGGCTGAATTACCAGAGGATTGTACTGAAGGACAGATTCTTAGTATATTGAAAAAATTCAATGAAGACACGTCCATTCATGGGATTCTTGTGCAACTTCCTTTACCCCAAGTATGTTTCTCATTTTTCGTTGTGTAATATGAAAAACGACATTGTGATGGGGGATGTTAGTTTTGTTGATGTCAAAGATTAGTTCTCTGTTAGGAGGTCAAGTAGTTATTTACTTTTGCCTTCATACTTTTTTGTAGAATTGTTTGATTCATATATTTTTCATCGATCAAGGACTCTATGGTAGGTAAAGCATCTAATTTACAGATTATGCGCTAGAGCATCTGAATCATCTTACTTGTGGAGATCTTTTTTCAGGAGAACCTTCTTGTATTTTGTTGGTTTACTTTCTTTTTTATTTCTTTCTCATGAGTACTATCATTTAATGGAAGATATCTTGTACAGCATCTTGATGAATCAAAAATCTTGAATATGGTGAGACTGGAGAAAGATGTTGATGGGTTTCATCCATTAAACGTGGGAAATCTTGCAATGAGAGGGAGGGAACCGCTGTTTGTATCTTGCACTCCTAAGGGCTGTGTGGAGTTGTTGATAAGAGCAGGCGTTGAAATAGCAGGAAAAAATGCCGTGGTGATAGGAAGAAGCAACATCGTTGGACTACCAATGTCTTTATTATTGCAGGTATTAGTTCTTCTTTATAGTGCAAGTGGATTCGTATGATTAAACATTTTGGTTTGGGAATTAACTATGCATTTATGTTTTCCTGAAATTCTCGGGTAGAGACATGACGCGACAGTAAGCACAGTGCATGCGTTTACAAAGGATCCAGAGCAAATTACTAGGAAGGCGGATATCGTTATAGCAGCAGCGGGTATACCTAGTTTAGTTCGAGGAAGTTGGCTTAAGCCTGGAGCAGTTGTCATTGATGTTGGAACATCTCCAGTTGAGGTAAAAACGAAACTATTTTCCTAAACTGATCAAAAGTCTTAATACTTTCCAATTTAAAAAGACTCATACCATAACATGAATCCAATCTGATACAGAAAATCTTAAACTGAATTAGGTTAGAGCTTAAAATGTTTTTCCTTCAGATTGTTTTATTGTTTCTGGTTAGACATTGAAGCATGATGTGATATAATGTGGCAGGATAGTAGCTGTGAGTTTGGTTACCGTCTTGTGGGGGATGTATGTTACGAGGAAGCATTAGGTGTTGCCTCGGCTATCACTCCCGTTCCTGGAGGAGTTGGACCAATGACAATCACCATGCTACTATGCAATACTTTAGATGCTGCTAAGAGGATATTTCTCTGATCATGGTATCTCTGTCTATTACTAAATTTTGTAAAATTAGATAGGAGACTCCATGTTGTGTTGGAGTTATTAACAATCTCTTTCAATTTGAATTATTATGTTGCTTTCTTATATAATAGACCTGGCAATTGTGATGCCATGGTTTATCCTAACTCATCAACATCTTTAGCATCAAGTTCAACTTTTATTTTTTTATTTTATTTTATTTTTTTATTTTTTTTGGGCAACAAGCATCAAGTTCAACTAATCAAACAATTCATATTTTTGTTGATGCAATGTTGTTCTTGTTTCATTGGCTTTTAGAAGATGAGAGAATCCATTTAGTTATTAACTTAAACTTTAGGTAGTTGGATCATTGTACCTACTAGCAGCTGAAGTAGGAGAAAAGTTGCGTCTTACATCAACGATAAAAGATGACTCAAGCAAAGAGGTGTCACATAAAGGATCACGAAATATTTGCTTCCTACAATATTTTACACGTCTTCTTAAAGTTTCACCTTCACATTGTTTGCTTTGGTTCGGTTTAGATTCTGTTTTTGCTGTTTTATCACTTTTGTAAAACTCGAAACCGGTTTTTGATTCTTTTTTCCTTCGAAACCAAATAATATCTCTTAACCAAAACAAACCAAACGATTACGATCCGGTTTGAAGATATTTTGTTGTCCGGTATAGAGAAAAAAAAAAAAAAGAAGGGGAAAAATAGGATTCTGATTCCGAGTCTCTAGTTCCAAAGAGAAGAGAACGTCTGTGCGAGAGATCTGAGACGTTTGGAAATGTGAAGGAAACAAAAAAAGAGAGAAAAAAAAAGATCTGAGAGAGAGTTTCGAAATTCTTGTGTTTGTAAGCAAAAATGGTTTGGGAGAAAGAGAAGATCGTCGGAAGTTGTATAGTCGGAGGAGCTGCGTTCGCCGTCGGAGCTTCTTTCCTTCATCTTTTCCTTAAAGGTGAGCTTCCGTTAGGATTAGGTTTAGGTTTGTCTTGTCCATGGCGCATTTTGAGAAAACGAAAACCTGTTCGCGTTTACATGGATGGTTGCTTCGATATGATGCACTATGGCCACTGCAACGCTCTTCGTCAAGCTCGTGCTCTCGGTGACCAATTGGTGGTCGGTGTTGTTTCCGACGAAGAAATCATAGCTAACAAAGGACCTCCTGTTACTCCTCTTCATGAGAGGTTTCTCTCGAGATCACAAATTCATTGTTTTTGGTAATTTCAATTGCGTTTTGTTTAATTGTGATTTCGTTATGTTTAGAATGACAATGGTGAAAGCTGTGAAGTGGGTGGATGAAGTTATATCTGATGCTCCTTACGCTATTACGGAAGATTTCATGAAGAAATTGTTCGATGAGTATCAGATCGATTACATTATCCATGGTGATGATCCTTGTGTTCTTCCTGATGGTACTGATGCTTATGCACTTGCTAAGAAGGCTGGTCGTTACAAGCAGATTAAGCGTACAGAAGGAGTTTCTAGCACTGATATCGTTGGTAATTTGACATTGTCCCTTCTGATTTCATTTTAGCTCGCATCAGCTGATTTTTGAAATGTCTAATTTCATCATTTTCGATTTGTAATTTGTGATTTGTGATTTGTGAGCAGGTCGTATGCTTCTTTGTGTAAGAGAAAGATCCATTAGTGACACTCATAGTCGTTCCTCTCTGCAAAGGCAATTTAGTCATGGCCATAGTAGCCCAAAGTTTGAGGATGGAGCTTCTTCTGCTGGTACTCGCGTCTCGCATTTTCTTCCGACTTCCCGCAGGATTGTTCAGTTCTCCAATGGAAAGGTAAGCAAATTTTAAGAGTTTCTTGTCCTCAAGTTAATGTATTGCATACTTGTATTAAAAAGTTTATCTTAGTATTTGTTGCTTTATGATCTAGTAGGTAGAACAAGTACATGAACAATGATTTCTAATAGCTATGCAAGTGACTCTGAGAGTCTGAGCTTACTGTTTATCTAGTTGTTTTGGTTATTAAAGAGAACGGTCTCAAACAGCAGTATCAGCAGTTTCCTCATCATAATTGAATACTGTCTGGTTCAGTCTTGTTTCTTACCTCCTGATCTAATTAGCAATTTACTGGTTCACACTTTCTATGACTCTTTCACCATTTTTTGGATTCTTTTATGTGCTTATCTTATATTTTTCTTCTTAAGTGACAGAAGGTTGCTTCACATCTCATTTTATGACCTAATCCAAGTCATACCTGCTAGATGTATCTTAAGATTATTTTTCTTGATTGATTCACGTTTCCCTTACTTCTGTCATTTTACTCCATTATCTCACTTCTCATATATTATCTGGGGTTGATCAAATTTACATTCTTATTCTGACAGGGGCCAGGACCTGATGCACGCATAATCTACATCGATGGTGCTTTTGATCTTTTCCATGCTGGCCATGTTGAGGTATATTAATGGGTGCATACAACATACAGTTCACTTTATATGTGAGGAGTGATGTTTTAACACCGTTACACGAACAACGGGTGTATGGTTAACCATATTAATGATACATTTTATGCTTATATAAAGTGAAAGTAGAAGTGAGTGGGATTGAGCGACCATTTAGTTTATTCTGCCAATTTGATATTTTTTATTGAATTACTTAATTTGTACAGATTCTTAGACGTGCTCGAGAGCTTGGAGACTTTCTTCTTGTTGGAATACATAATGACCAGACTGTCAGGTTAAAAAAAGCTCAATTTTGGCAGTTTGCCTTATTGATTTTCTCAGTTTATTTGGTTATATTTCCTTTTCATGTCCCCATTCTGGTGTCTAACCTTAATTCTTAGCTGTGTTGAGAAATTTAGATGTGCATCTCTGCTTAAATTTGTCTGACCAAATTGTACTTGGTATATGTTGCTGTGCAGTGCTAAAAGAGGAGCTCATCGTCCAATCATGAATCTCCATGAAAGGAGCTTAAGCGTTCTGGCATGCCGTTACGTGGATGAGGTGATAATTGGTGCTCCATGGGAAGTGTCGAGAGATACGGTGAGCTTCTCTGCACTTTGCTTAATAACAATACCCAAATGGCTTTCATGAAATGCTATTTTTGACATTGATTTGGATATTGCAGATCATGACATTTGACATTTCGTTGGTGGTACATGGGACAGTAGCCGAAAGCGATGATTTTCAAAAGGTAAAACAACATTCAAGTGTGTATATATTAGGTCAAAGACAAAGAGCTATGTATGGTTTCTCAGAATGTGATTGTTGATTTGACAGGAGGAAGATAATCCGTATTCTGTACCAATTAGCATGGGCATATTCCAAGTTCTAGATAGCCCTCTTGATATCACAACGTCCACCATAATCAGGAGGATTGTAGCAAACCATGAAGCTTATCAGGCAAGTTTCTTTTCTTTGCTCATTCTTAATTTTCTTCTTCTTCTTGGTTTACTTGAACATTGTCTCACTCAAAATTGTTCTGTAATCTATAGAAACGTAATGCGAAGAAGGAAGCTAGCGAGAAAAAGTATTACGAGCAGAAGTCGTTTGTGTCCGGAGACTGATAGAGCTATTTGCTTTAGTTTTTTAAATCTATCTACATCTTGTACTTTGACTATAGTAGGATGTTTTTGGTTGAGACTCCAATGCTACATACAGTACTACATTTTGTTCTCTAGTTTATACTTTACATAAAGAGGGGCATTGATGGTTTTAGTACCAATTGCTTCTTTTATTTTCACTCTTTTGGATCTTTCATTTTACCTTTTACTTACTTTATTGACTGCCACAAATATTTTTAGATTGTGCATGTGTTACATATATAATAATTCTTATAAGTTATAAGCTGCCTATAAGTCACTCACAATAATGATTCTTTTTATATTCTATAATCTAAAGCAAAACACATAAATTCAACTTACAATATTGTTTTCATCAACCAAAAGATAGAGTCTTTCATTTTACGTAGTTCCACGAAGGCATTGGGAACTAACTGAGAAACAAAACCATTATTAGCACTAGGGGAAAATCCGGGCTACGCCCGGAATTATTTTTATTTTTTGTTTAAAGCGAAAAATATATTTGATAATTGATATCTTCTAAATTAGTTATTTCAGGTTTAAATTCATGTTTAGTTTTTAGTATATACATACTAAAAATATAATATGATATTGGACATAACATTTCAATTAAAATAACCTATATGATACTATTAATGTTTAATTATATTTATCTATAATTTTTTCATCTTAATTTATAAGTACAAATTGTTTCTTTTTTCTTACTATTATAGTATTATTAGTCTATATATTATTTTTCTCATCTATATCCTCATAATTTATTTGTAGTTGTTTCTAATTTTTGTTTCGTTAACCATTTCTATTAGTGTAGTTCCTTTTATACTTTATTTTTCATTTTAATAATGTATTCTTTTCCAACTTTTTGTAGTTATAAAAATTGTATTAAATCTTAAAGTGGGATGCACACTGAACAATTAAACTATTAACATCCTTGGACTATAGATTTTTTATTGAAAACTTTTCTTTCATTCATTCAAATTTGTGGGGATACAAATATAATTGCAATCTCAAACACATCATGAGATGCTACATAAATTGAAGAGTACAATATACAATATAGAGATAGATGTGCATCCTTGGACTATATATGTCGAAAATCTACTTGCTCATGTACATCTTTTTTTTTTTTTTTGCCAATAACTCATTTACATCTTTTGTTATTACTTATTTGCTTTCAACTATTTCTTAATGATTGCTTCACCATTTTGGAATCTAATCTCAAATCACAAACCACCAAGAAGTGGAACAAATCATTGTTTATAATTTATCATAATTTTACGATATGAAGAATTACAATTCAAATCTAATAAATTCTTTAATCTTTTTACTCTTGGGTGCTTCTGTATTTAGAACTACACATTATTTAATTAGTTGTTAACACTTTTACCATGAACCATGTGGCTACTACGCAAACATTAAATTTGAATTGAAGAGCTGGACAGCAGGTGACTAAACAATCAAACTATCACAGAAGCTCGAGACGCATAATAATTCTATTGAATACTACGATCGAACAAACATTAGAGCTAACATGACTAATAGTAGTAGAAGATGCCACAAAAATTCCAATGGATCTTCAAATGACAAACAGATCAAATAAATAAGTAATAAAAATTCATGAAGCTTTTGATACTCTTGTTTAACTCTACGAACTTGAGTAGGAAGCTACAGTTGCAGTCTCAAAACCTGCAAATGTTGAACAAATTAAGTGTGTAGAACCATGATTTAGAACGTAGATTTGTGTAACTGGGAAAATAAGGCGATGGAAAGTTCTGAGGAAGAGGAGTAGCCAAGTAGGAAGTAGAATAGTTTCTTATAAAACTATTGAGCTTGAGATACGCTTCAAAGCCGATTTGCAGCAGATATAAATCCTTGCACTGCGTTTGACAGTAGGCTAAATGATTAGTTCGTACTCGTGTTGGTTGTGTATATAGAGCATATAATATGCGTACCTGGGAGTTGATGAGAAGTAGTTCAAGAATTAGTCGGACTTAGACTAATTCTTCCAAACATAAATCTCCATCAATTTCATCCACAATTTGAAAGGTGGCTGGGGTGACGGCTGTTTTGACTGTAGTGAGTGTTTGAGCGTTTTGGTTTGTTTGTATGCTTGGTGATCTGAGGTTTTATAGGGTTAATTTCCGCAAGAAGCTATGATTTTGACAGTAGTGGTCATTGATTTCGTTCGATGTTAATTGATATGAATAAATAGGGGAGTGAAGATGACGAAGTGGCGATTTGATAACGGTGGCGTATTCAATTTTTGGAGAAAACTGAATCGATTCAGTTTGAGAGGATAGAGAAGATGGTCGGAGATGATGAGGAAGGATGACTTTTGTTTTTTTTTTTTTTTTTTTTGTGAACTGATTTTAGGTTTTAATGGGCTAATTGATATAGGGTGTAGGCCTGGGCTTTCGGTTATCCGTTCGGTTATCGGTTGGGTCCATTCGGTTTTTGGTTCTTTCGGTTCTAAAATTTAGTATCCATTCGGATATTTTGAAATTTCAGTTCGGTTTTGGTTTGGTTCCGGTTCTTTCGGTTTTAAAATTTAGTATCCATTCGGTTATTTTGCTTAGGATATTTTCGGATATTTCGGTTATTTTTGAGTATTTTCGAATATTTTTGGATATTTTTCGGTTATTTTTGAGTATTTTTACTATTTTTATAGATTTTTCAAGTATTTTTGATTATTTGGTATATAAATAACTAATTATTTCAAAAATATAATTGTATTTTGGGTATTTCGGTTACCCGAAATATTTCGGTTCGGTACCGATTTGGTTACGGTTATTTCGGTTATCAAATTTAGTATCCATTCGGTTATTTTCAAATTTTCGGTATGGTTCGGTTCGTTTTTTTTTGCTTCGGTTTCGGTTCGGTATATTCGGTTCGGTTTAAAAGCCCAGCCCTAATAGGGTGGCTACGAAATTATTACGCTTTTATGTTACGTGTTCAGTATATGGGCTTCTTATCGTTAGGCTTTTTTTGTTTAAGAGTGGGCTTCTTATTATTGTGGGTAAACGTTTTTTCTTAAAGAATTTTTTTGGCGATGCTGATGTGGCGTGAGGAGAGATTGTTTTTAAACTTGCTGATGTGGACAAATTGAGAAGCTTCAATGAACACAGGGCCGGCTCAATTAATTTTGAGTCCCGGTACAAATTTTAAAAATTGGCCTTTTTCATACGAAAAAAAAAAATTGGGCTTTTTTCATGTTAAAAAAACTTAAAAATTAATCACTTTCATACTAAATAAAATATTTAGGTTTTTTTATAATAAAGATATTTTAAAGTTTTAAAAATTACATTTTTTTCTATACGAAAAAAAATTTAGGCCCTTAAATTTACCCAAAAAAGTTGGACCCGGTACAATTGCTCCACTTGCACACCCCAAACGCCGGCACTGTTTAGATCATCCACAAATTGTGTATGTGACTTGCATGATGATTCCATGATAACCGTCAACTAGAACAATTGTATGTTATTTGTAGCCTGATATTTTTTTTGGAATACCAAAATTTTTAACTTACATTCAAAAGTTTGGCATACCCAAAAAACTACCAGACCATGAGATAATGAATATACATCCGACAAATTTTTTTGCAACTATTTGATAATTTTTCATCTCAACTGAACGTAATTTGTGTTATCAATTCATATGAAGATAATATATTAGGTGAGAGTCATCCAAGCAATCATCTTCTCATATACAATACATATGAGGTTCAATCTAAGAAAAACTATACTTTTTCAAAACAAATTCATACATATTTTTCATAAACATACAATGAGTGTTTTAAAATATTCAGTCTAATACTATTAATATTGTATATTATTATATTTTCAATTATAAATTTTGAGATTTCTGATGTAAGTCATGTACAGATATTGAACGACCTAAATGGACAAACTACCATACTAAAAACATGTCATAATATACCCTTTGTCTCCCTCTAAACTAATACGATCACCGCTACTGCTTTTGCAGAACGCAACCACCTCACCGTTGATTTTCCTATAATCATATATGATCACCCCATGATAATCTTGGAATATTGCGTTCTTTCCAAAGGGTCCACGATAGATGTTATCGGAGTCAAATAGACCCTCATATGCGACTAAAGTCGCTCCAACCGGGTGTGTTCGAAGACCCTTTAATGCCTGTTTGAAGGTTTGATACCTATAGATGGCTGTGGTGTTGAACATTTCTTCGTCTGGAATAGGTAACCACTTTGTAGTACATGAAGGTCTCTGCCCGTTTATATCCAATCGTTCTCTAGGGATACCAAACTTCTTTATATAAATTAATGCTTCTTCCAAATCCCCAGGATAACACTGATGAGCCTGACCATCACGTAGCGTTTTAGCATCTACATACTTGTGTGGATTGACCTTTTGCAAAAGATATCTCGTACACAGCCGGTCATACTTTTCTTCCCAACCATGTAATACACGGGATGCACTTACCAGGTCAGTGGAAACGAAAGTCCGACAATCATCATGAAATAGTTTTTGTAAAACTCAACAATTACATTGAAGACAGAGAAGATGAGTCACCAAGCTTACATATGAAAAGACATTCATTCACATTTCGACAGCTGTACCATTTGTTTGAAGCACAGTCTTTGATTATATGTTATTTTAGCTTATTTAAACTATATGTCATTTATGACATATATATATATATATATATATATAATACATTCACGAATGTTTGCTGTAAATAATACTTCATATAAGGTTTTTTACTTGTAAATTTGAACTAATTTTACACCCTATTATATTACTCAATTTGAATCATGAAAAATTCAGCACAAATTGTGGTTTAATTCTACTCAAATCAAGTTAAATAATGGGAATGAAAAAAATATATATAAAAAATCAAGAAGTCAAACATTGATTTGGCAGAGATCCAGGTTGAGACTCTGCAGAGAGGTTGAGACTCGATGCCCGGCAAATATTGTACATGTTAACATAAGAGATTATTTGGTTATTACTAGTATCCTTTTTATTTCCTTTAATAAAATGGTACAAACTTAAATTTTTATTAGCTTTGGTTGTAACTAAGTTAATACTATCAAACCATGAAATGACCGTTTTGTTGGGTCTCTTCTACTTTTTTCAGAGGAGTTTTTATAAGCAAGTTTAAAAGTTTTGACTTTTGACTCTAAAAAAGTTGTAACTTTTTGCATATCTTTTATACAACAAAAATTAGTTCTTGCTCTTCTTATTATTAGTCTCATCATTTTCATTGTACAGATTGTAAATCTTACTGTTGGTTACATGATCTTGTCGGTATATAAATTCATTCAAAGCCCAACTAGATTTAAAAGCCCACTATTGGCCCAGCTTCATTTTTTTTTTCTTTTTGTATCTATGTGTACACTTTCCCTTCACCGCAAGAAATCAGAAGAACAGAAAAAAAGGTTTTGAAGGTTGAAACAATGACGACGACGATTTCCAATCTTCCAAAGGATTTGAAAGAGGAGATTCTTTCTAGGGTTCCCTTGAAATCTATTAAAGCAGTGAGTACAGTTTTCATCAATATAGTATATTTTATAATCTAAAGCAATACACATGAATTCTACTTGCAATATAGTTTTCATCAACTGAAAGAAATAGTCTTGCACTTAAAGCAGCTCCGCAGAGGCATTGGCAGCTACCTCGCTTCTGTTGAGAATAACCGAGAAACAAGTTCCAGAGCTCCCCACATAGGTGCATCATTCTGTTTTTAGACCCACAAAACATAAAAACTTTTATTAGCAATTTCCAGGTTGTGAAAGATCATCTATAAATTGCGTATGGAACTTACAACATAAACAAGATCAAATGACTCGCGGTAGCTTTCAAGACTCTTCTCAATGTTATCGTTCCTGTAGAAATAAGATTAGTAGTTATGAGGAGACCGAAACAGAGAGGAGGCAAAATAGAAGAAGAGAAAAACTCACAGAAACCCAATAGATATCCGAGTTTCATAATCCAGTCCATCAGACATCCTTAAATCCCCCAAATGATCTCCCATAAGCAAAACGTTCCTTCGCTCTTTCATGTTTACATTTTCTTCATCTTCCTCACCAATGTCAACACCAAGTCGATCATGAAGTGGAGCAGCCATGTCTAAAGCGTGTTCGTTTTTGTTTAGCACGTGAATTAGCTTTCCTGTATTATGAAAGGTAAAGACACTAGTTTATAATAGCAAGACATAAATCAAATGCTTGATACTTTCCGGGAGAGATTTCAGTTTTCCAGAGGAAAAATCACAAATGTGAGTTGATGAATGCGCTTAAATGAATGATGAAACACCAACCAAATATACCTTTGAAAGACACGAGCTGTCCATCATCATTGAACACCATCCAGTTAGATACAATCTTAACATTCTTGAAAGTTCTACCAAGGTTCTGCCTCAAAACCTGGTAAGAAAGTGAAATGTTCATTATAGAGGCAGCAGAAGTCATTATAGAGGCAGCAGAAGTAGGAGAGTAACTCTAATTAACTAATACTCTTTAGAGTCACCTCTTCAATGACATCAGCAAGTCCTGCTGAAAAAATCAGAACTGGGATCTCCTTTTTCTGAAAAATATTGCAAATAAGGTCGATTAAGATACTAATGGCTATGTCTTTCACCATTAGAGTATAACTCAGCAAAACATGATTGCATTCCTTTTTACCTCCAAAAATTCAAAAAGCTCAGTCACACCTTCTCTAAAAGCTATGGAGGAATTCGCAACAGATTTCTTGATTGCCTCATATGTTAAACCTCCCTCAATGAGAAGCTCATGAGTTTTACTCCACCTCATCATTGACAACAACAAAAAGTTTATCACTTGTTTGTCCAAATAAGAGTATCAAAAGACAGGCCAAATGCGATTGATAAGAAGAGAAGAGTATACCACTTCCATGAGTTTGGTTTTCTCATCAATGGGAATAACAGGAGAAATCTCAAGAGGATGATAGTGATCATATAATGCTTGCCTCTTAGCATCGTAATATGCGTTTCCTTGCTGCAAGAGGCCATGACTGGCTATATAAAGGTTTCAGCTTTACTTGAATTTGGTTAGTGAGAAGAGAAGATTACAATTGATCAAATGTGTATGAACATACTCTGCCCTCGAAGTCCACTGACTCGGTATTTCGTTAATGTCGCATCGAAATCTGCAATTACCTTTACAAACAAAACAACACAAAGTTTTAATCTTTGAGAACAAAACTTGGACATAGATTCGGAGATAGGAGTGGGAAAGACCTGGAATTTGGAAGGACCCGCGTCACGAATTAGGGTTATCTTATCGGTGAGAGCTCGAGGATGAGCTATCACAGGCTGTTCCATTTGATTCTTAGCCAAAGAGCAATTCTGAGAGAAAAAGGGAAAAACTTTATACGGACAATGTCTGAGAGGGAGACTGACCACAGAGATACAAATTGACGACGGCGCGTGGAAGCGCGTGCAGCAGCTTGTAATGAGCATTAAGCAATTTTATGTATCGCCCACTACTTAAAAACTTATACAAAAAGTACCAAACACCACCAATTTTGCTTAGTAGTCAGTAGTCACAGATTTAAATCAATCAAAAGTTTGTCATGTTAAAGCTGCTACTATCTTCAATAACACTAGTCTCAGGCTCAAGGTCAGAGAGACTGATAGATTCAATGAGAGGAGTGGAACAGCAGGGGAAATCAAGAGATGGGTGACTCTGATACTTGGAGAGAAGTTACAGGTAAATGATTGTGCTTTTGTATCTCTGAAACTCAATTGAATGTTATGTAAGGTTGACAGTGGTCACACTTGTTACAGAGCAAGACATTGACAAGGGAATGCTTCGAGATGCTCTTGGAACCTATTCTTTCGACGTGCTATGTATTCTTTGACACAGAATTAAACTTATTAGCGTGTTTGGTTGTCTATGTCGTACATTGGAATTGTGAGAACATTTATAAACACCATATACGAGCGATGTCAATATCATATAGTATTCAAGAAATTCACATTCAATTTTTACCTCTCGTAACATGTTAAAACTACTAAAGATAAAAGATCATTGAACCTTACAAAATTATGATTTATTAAAAGTACGCTACACCCCAAATATGTTGATAATTTCGTATTATAACCTCATTCGGTTCATATAGATCGGTTCAATCAATTAAAAGCATTATATTCAGGTTTTTTGACTAGTACAAAGTAAGATGAACAACTGAATAACATAATAGCTGAATTATGACAAAAATTTAAACTGAACACAAATGATTCTTTATCTTAAAATGCCAAAAAGGTACTAGTGTAGTAAGGTGAATGAATTTTTTCGAAATCTATTTATAAATTTAAAACGTGAATTAAAAAATCACTTGTTATTCGATATCAAAAAGTTAATAAACAAAAAGAGAGATTTATGGGTTGTGAAGGCCCAATTGAAGCCCAGAAATGAGTTGGCCGGATGGATAAGGGTATATAATCGCGTGGACAAACCTAAATCGACCAAAAAGCCGCTCTAATGACGCCGAAAATTCGAACAGCAAGAACCTTGAGGACGAGTAGGGAGAAGAAGCGTTCGGAAGAAATTATGCCTAGTGTAAATTCTTCCATCATTCTTTTTTTAACCATGAACGGGTTTTGGTTGGTCATGAGTGTTCCTTTAATTTCGGTCGAATTTGTCACAATCCTCATCTGCTTCTCTAGTCTAGAGGTTCCTTCTTTCTGGATTTGTTGGTCACGGCTAGTGTTCCTTTGATTCGAGTTTTTTTGTCACACTCCTCTGCTTCTAGGGTTCCTTATTTTTTATTGATGTGAACTTAAAATTTTGATGGACTAATATATCTGATTATTTTGTATAAATGGGTCTTATATAGCCGTTCGTTACCAATGGTACGGTCGTATACGGTTCGTATAGACTGAAGGAAGTGATCTGTAATGATCGGTCTCCTTGTTGTAGATTAGTCGAGCTTTATGCTAAGATGGGCCTCCATCGTTACAATTTGCTTAAGGTACTTTCTTCCTTCTTTCTTTATATAATCTATATTCTATACTAGTATTAATTACTTACTTAATCAATGTCTTTCTTGATGTGTACGTCAATTAGGGTGAAAACTATCAGTTCGTTTGCGTACAGAAATACCATTACAGATTGATTCTGGCTCCTTCCACTTACTTCATAACTGTGGTTGCCACGGATCCATCTACCTCATTGCCCCAAACTTTTCATATTAGAATTGAGGAAGATCGGCATGCCGCCTTTATTTTGAAGTGCAATATTTCTAGGATCCAAGGTAAAAATGCAGACTTGTTGTGCTATTTGTTGCAATATTTCTTTGTCTTCCACTTGCTGATTTTTATATTGTATAGGGGAATTCAATAAGTTCGACGGGGGTCTATGCTACCCAGGTAACATGCCTGAGTGGCCGACAGAGGATCCTTTCGACAATGGAAAGCGGTTTTACGTGGTAAGATTTAAGACACTCTCGAGTTTTTTTTGTTTTGCTCATTATCAACAATTAGTTGTGTGATGTTTTGCTTTTGCAGTTGAATGATTCAGAGCTGCAAGACAATGAGTGGATTCGTCTATACTTGGAACTTGCAGTCACCAAACATTTAAGTACCCAGATGGATCCTGATCTGTCCGAGTTGAAGATTGTGAATGCGGCAATAGATATCCAAGTTCTGAATGAGGGGCTCAATGCCATAAATGCAACTGTCTACATAAGTTACAAGGACTCGTGCGAGGCTCGTGTTGGTAAGGATGTTGATCGCATAGCTATAGTTAGAAGAAACTTTGATGAGCGTACAGGATGCTTCACCCTCATGGGTATGCATCAGAGTTCAGAAACTATACCAAAAAAGGGTGCGAATCAGAGTGAGGCTGGGGTTGGTAAGGATGTCGATAACATTAGAAGAAGCTACAGTAAGCATACGAGTTGCCAAGAAACAGGATTTGAGTGCAGAAAAAATGTGCAAGAATCATGAGCGTGTTATCCCGCGTTTACACGTCCGCAAATTGTGGCGGTTTTTGTGTCCTAGGCAGCACAGGGCATACAAAAAGCGTGGCGTTCGCTTGTCTCTTGCTCTGCACAAGAAGACATGATCCATTTGAAAATGTGGATTAGAGAGAATAAAACTATTAATGGTTGCCTACCATGTTATTTTATGCGTTAAGTGGATTTGTTTATGTTCAACTGGTGTGGTTTAAAACGTGATTTAATTCTACTAAAATCTATATATATATATATATAATTAGAGAGTCTTCTCTCCATATAGAGTGTCCACCTAAGCATCAACCTAAGTAATAATATTTAATTTAATTAAAATAAATTTAAAACATCCATTTAATGCATTTCCTTGTAATTAATAGAAATAATAAATAAAAAACGAATTATGTAAAATAAATGAAATGTTAAAATAATAAAATAATACTATAAAAATTTTATAAGTAAGACTAATATAATTCAACTTTTAAATGATAAAAATTAAATATGGTCAGTATTCAAAATTTTAAATGTGTTAATGAGTTTTAGAATGGAAGTAAATTTATGTAATTCTCTATGTGAAACTTTAAACAAGAAAATAAAATTCAAAGTGAAATATTAGTTTTGAAGAACAATATACTACATATTTTTAGTTATTATTAAATTTTTACTTTAAAAAAATAAAAATTACTAAACTCAACTTAAATTTATAATTTAAGAAGAAAATATTGTAAGATGCAAACTTTATCTTGTGAAATTATAAAAAACAAATCTTGAAAATTTTAAAACCTTATCATCCATCTTTTAAAAAATAAATAATCAGTGATCACAATATTTATGAGTTTTACGATAAAATATATTAAAAATGAATGTAAGCCATTGAAAAAAAGTGATATGTAATTTGTGTAGCATATTCTCAAGTGGAAGTACAACTTTATAACAGAATAAAAAAAACTAAGTTTGATATTTCATTAATGAAATATTGAAAAGATAGTTATGATATGTCTTGAAAATCAATTCATAGTCCAATATATATTATGTGTGAGTCAATAGAAGGTAAAAAGAAAGTAGATGTCGAGAGGCAACGATTGCATCATAGAAGATGACGAAAGAACTGGTAGTTAAAAGAGTTTGAAAATAAATTTCTAAAATTTAAAAAGATAATGCACATGACTAATGTATCTTTGAGATCTCATTCATTGTGTGAAACGAATGAGTTCTTAGAAAATACATGACATACATTATTAAACAAATTATTAGATTCAAAGTTAGGTTTAACCGTTTGGTCATAAAATCATGGAAAGTAAAATAAGATAGGCACATTGATGACTTAGTCGGAAATTCTCTTATTGTTGCACTAGCTTTGATGAGTAAATCAAACTCGCTAAACCGGTTCTAGCAACATGGTATTATAGATGTACCTTTACACTAAATAATGTTCATGAAACTCGGTAAATTCACATTTTATATGGAATAATGTTATGTTCGTATCAACATTTAATCATAAATAATATCTACAATTAGGTCAACAATCGATAATTAATATCAAAACTTTTAGTAATACCTTCATGGAATATGAATAAGAAATAAACTCTTTTAGAGTGTTGATACCGTTTATTCTTTCTCCGAATTTTTTAAGTGATTTTTGTTAGCACGTGATATATATCAAATTATTTATTTGTCAAAGAAACATTATCGTCGATAATATATATGTTATATATCGTTTCGTAAAATAAGTTTAGTGTTTATATAAATTTATCTTTTAAAATTTGAATTATTATATTTATGCTCAAAAAATTATCTTTTAAATTTTAAAGATTATATTTTTTATGCTCAAAATTTATATCAATATAAGAAATTTTAAAATTAAAATCTCGCGCAACGCGCGGGTACAAAATCTAGTTTATAAAATAGAGATACAATTCATTAAAGTAGAAAAACAACGGATACATGATAATAGGTTACTCATTAGAACTGGGCGTAACCCGTATTCGATCGGCGGCGACACAGCAATTCCATAACCAAAGTAAGATGAATACGGTCACAAATATACCGAATATTCCAACACAATATATTATACCCACATGATACATATTGTTTCTCTACCACACCAAAACTTGTTTTTGTTCTTAACTTCTTTTCGTGTCTTCTTCTTAACAAAGCTACTAGACAAAAGGTTACTTTGCAAAAAGTTAGTTTGTATATTCATCTCATAAGAGGAGTATATATATAAGTCCTAATTGCCTTATCTCTACAACTTGGGAATCAAAATTAACATATCATAGAACGAAAAAGAAAAGTTAACATAACACAATAAGATGCATATATACGGTTCTTTAATGTGCTAGGCACCGCCAATCAATTATTTACTATATACTAGCCTCAAATCTACTAAATATGAATACTTCCCGTAGGTAAGTCAAAATAGGGTTTTTACTGTCTACTTTCCTAATTTAAACGTCAAAAGAAATAGTCGTTTCCCAATTTTTACCAATTCTTCTTGTATTAAATCAAAAAGGAATATAGCATCAGAGTGTGTACCAAATAAATCCGTGTTCTTTCTCTCTTGTACACACAACCGAGACTTTTTTTTTTACTGTAGTTGAATTAATCTAAAAACTAAGGGGGTGTTATTGGTTTGTGATTTAAATAGAGTTTTAGTGACTTTACATGTTATATAGAATCTATTGTTATTCAATCAAAATTTTTTAAAAGTTTGTTGTAGTTTGGTGTTATTAATTTAAGATTTGTAAAAAGTAATCTAAAGTTCATCAATCTGGAGTTATTGGATTCATACTTTTATAAAGTCATTAAAAGTTTTGTGTTATTCAATTGTAACAAAAGAATCTATGATTGTTAATGAATTAAATTATTATGTTATTGGTTTATGACTTTTTACACTTTACTTCACAAAATAAATAAAGTCATTAAAATAGAGAGATTGTTTAGAAAACTTAACAAGATTATGAAACACTAATCAACAATATTCTAGAAAACTCTCTAGCAATATTTTAGAATCTTTCATTTGTTTACTTTTTATAATTTTATTAAATTCAGCAAAATTCTATATAAATTAGGAACCAATAACACTCCTAATAAATTTTCATTTCTCATAAATTATTTAGAATTATCAAACTTGAAACTGAATGACTAAATAAATAAGTAATTAGAAAACCAAAAAGAAACAAAAGGATTCCAAAAGAGATTCATCGAATGATATGAATATGATGATTAGTACGAGAGACTCCTAAAGCAGAGAAGAAGAGAGACAAAAAAGATAAGTCAAATCGTCTTTGGAGAAAATTCACAAAGGTCAAAAAATAAATAATGAAATCTACTATAACTCCTGATACATTTTATGTGACTTTGATCTGGCACTTGGGTGAAACCAAAGTGC
This sequence comes from Arabidopsis lyrata subsp. lyrata, assembly GCF_000004255.2. NCBI lineage: Eukaryota > Viridiplantae > Streptophyta > Magnoliopsida > Brassicales > Brassicaceae > Arabidopsis > Arabidopsis lyrata. The sequence goes on from NW_003302552.1 coordinate 18,773,681, forward strand.
CAAGAAGCATCATTAACTCCTTTTTGGTTTTCAGTATAATTATGTCATCATCCACCACAACTTCTTTAACATTCACTTGCAACAGTTCAAGGCATTCCGTTTTCCCAAGAAAACTCTTCAAGTGTTTCAATTCTTGACTAGTCAAGTTAAATAATGGGAATGAGCTAGAAAAACAAAATCAAAGAAGTCAAACATTGATTTGGCAGAGAATCAGGTTACAATGATCAACTCTGCTGAGGTTGACACTTGATGCCCTCCCTGCACGAGACATTTTTAAGAAATTATTTGGTTATACTAGTATCCTTTTATTTAATAAATGGTAGAAACTTAAATTTTTATTAGCTTTGGCTGTAAAGTTAATATATGAAACCATGAAATGACCGCTTCTACTTTTCAGAGGAGTTTTTTATAAGCAAGATTAAAAGTTTTGACTTTTGACTCTAAAAAGTTGCAACTTTTTGCATATCTTTTTATACAACAAAAATTAGTTCTTGCTCTTCTTATTATTATTATTAGTCACATCATTTTCATTGCACAGATTGTAGATCTTACTTTTGGTTACTTCCTACACTATCAACAAAGTCTCCGTAATAGTCCAACCAAAAGAAAAGAAAACAAGTAAAACGTTGCAACAAATGAGAGAGAAGCAGATACTAAATCACACCACAAATGTGTGAAAGCTTAGAGAGGCTTAAAGTAGAGATGATCATCAGAGAAAAGAACCCTAAAAGCTTGTCTGCATTTACACTTCAATCTAATTACAAACCCATCTCCAGATCTCTCTATCCTCATCCCTCCTCCACATTCTTCTTCTTCTTCCACTTCCTCTTGCTCCTTCTGCTATTTCACCGTAAACTTATCAAAACCAGTACTTGCGACCTTTAAGACTAAAAGAACAAATGCAGAATCATTAGAGAATAACATCAAACCTCATAAGCATAGTTAGTCTCTCCACGTTTCATCTTCTCAACGCAATTGTTAACCATCTTCATCGTCTGTTTCACCAAAACCAATTCAAGATTCTTCATTAGTAGTTCAAAACAAGAAGTGAAAACAAAGATTAGAGAAACGCTTAATAGTTACATAAGAAACCTCTGTATCAGGATCAGACGGCGTCGTTTCTTGCTCTTCCGAAACAGAGCTAGTGAGATTCGTGTACCGGGTCGGGTCATGAACAGAGGAAGTTTGTGTTTCCGGGGAAATGAAGAGACGAGGAGAGGTGACAAAGATTGGGTTTTGAGGGGAGATTTTCCTGCGTTTGGGGAGATCGGATTCGTCGGAAACAGGGGAGGCGCGTTTCAACGGAGGGGTGATTTCCTCGGCGGAGAACAAGGATGATGAAGGAGAATAGTAGTCACGTGGTGAAGTGAGACGGAGGAGAGATAGATCAATGTCTTCGAGGCTCAGATTGTGGTTACGCTCTTGAAGTTGTTCTTCCATCATCATCTTCTTTAGTCTTCTTGCTTCCTTCTCTGTTTGTCAATAATTTCTCTGGAAAACGAAAATAAGTTTGAGAGAATGTGAAGAGAGTCTTGGAAGTTGAAAAGGATATATAGGACTCGGTTTAAAGATTCCGGTTCATGTTCGGTTTAAAGATTCCGGTTCAATACTTTTACTTTTAATTTTTGTAAAATTAAACCAGTTGCGAAAAATCCACTCCGACGATAAGTGTGAGTCTGACAGCCGGGATGAGTGTCGCCGGCGTCCACCGTTTAACTCTTTCTCTCCCGCCGGTACTCTTTTTGTCTCTGGCTCTCACGAAACCCTGATTTTTGAGCTAAATTACTAATCTTGCTGCTCTGTTTCCACAAGTGTTCTCTCCGTACTTTCAGCATCCCCGCCAATGGTCAATCTCTGCTACCATATAGCTTCTCCGTAGTCCACCATAGTCACCGGCTGGTTACCTCCTTTAGTCACAATCACAATGTTGGTCTTCTTAAATTCCTCCACTTGATGGTTGCTTTGATTGAGAATTGCTATGAATACTTGTGTCTTACCTCTTTACTTGTACTTAGGCTACTAATAAATCTGATGCAGAGTCTAAGCCTTCCTATGATGAAGGTACTTATTCATGTATTGACATTTTAAAGGTGGAACCTTTCAACATTTTATGCATCTTCTTCCTTACCATGTTTGTTATTAAGTTTAGTTTTTACACTGTTTTCTCTTCTTTCTAGGAGAAATGTTGGATAAGAATAGGATAAGCAGGAGAAACCCGTTCGTTTCAGAAAAGTATGTGATATACTAAAATCTTTCTTTCGGTATACTTTTTCTATGCCTCTATGGTGGTGCTTGTGTGAGTTAGAATATGGATTTTACTACTTGTTTTTTTCGTATGTTTAGTTTAAGAAGCAAGAGAGGAACCAATATTACGGATTATGTTATCTCTTCTTTCAATAATCAATTTCAAACATGTTTTCTGCCTCTTGTTTATGTGGAAGGTTTTGGTTCAAATTTTTGCCTGAGCTACTTGGTTTTCCACTTCTTTGGTGATCATGAATATGTCATTTGTATTTCGGATATGGTCTGTCCAAATATCAGCTAAGATCATTTATGTTCAATATGCTTGAAATCTGCATTGCAAGGAAGGATTTGGGGGATTTATATGATTTTTAACATTAGCAATATTTTTTCCATTTCATGATTTTGCCTGCCTTGATATGCTACCAAAATTGCAGGCTTCTCAAGAAATTGAAGAGATATGGAGTCTCTGGAATACTGTCCTATGGGATACTTAATACGGTCTATTATTCCAAAGCTTTCCTCTTGGTGTGGTGAGTAGAATAGAATTTTGACCGTATATGCTCTGTGTAAAGCTACAAGAACATTGTTCTCCATCATAACATACTTGAGCCACAACAGTGACGATTATCTATATGTGTATAGGTTTTATGTGGCCCCAGCACCGGGAAAAATGGGTTATCTTGCTGCGGCTGAGAGGTATGGAATGTTTTTCAGCATTTCCTAGCATTAAAGGGATGTGAAAGATTCGTCTTGCATGCAGATTTCTTAAAGTTATGGCAATGGTCTGGGCTGGAAGCCAAGTTACTAAGCTCATCAGAATAGGAGGGTATGTAGCTAATATAAGTTTCTTACTCAGTTAGTTCCCTATAGCTTAAGAACATCAGCATGCTCTCATTATAGTGTCATGGGTCTGAAATGCCTTGGAGGAAGCTCTTTAACTGCTTCCTGCCAGTTCATGATGATGTTGTAGCCTTGTAGGAATTAAGACCTTTCATATTGTCTCATCATGATAGATGTGCAGACTATCGCATCATTGTTTTAGCATCAATAATCAAAGTATCATTTGATTTGCAATGTTCACAAGTGTAAAAAAATTTGTATTAGTAGATCCTGAAAAAGTGCCTAGTACTTCAACCTTTTCATGTGTAGGTCTAGAAGAGATAAGTAACTAATATTTGTAAATATTAGTCTATCGATTTTAAGATGCATGTGGTGATGAAAATGGTACCTTCAACCTGATCCTTTGGCGTCTAGTAGACAATGCAAATCCTTTCATATTCAGTGAACAAGAATAATCAATAACAATGTATCCTCTATATTATTTCCAAATAACAATCAGTTTGTTCTCGTTTACGTGTAACATGTTTAGGTCTTAGGTGACAAGGTAATGCTAAGGAGAAGTGGTCATATTATTAGTAGATAATCTGTTTTGTTAGTGAAAGTGGTTCAAAACCAGTTATAACATAGTAGATGGATGCTGGGAAGTCGCATTTGCACTTGCATTTCCTAGTTGTGATTATTGCCGACCTTATCTTGTTATGATGTTGTTACTCATGAAGAATGTTGATGGATACAGGGCAGTGGCACTTGCACCTATTGTTGATCGAGGATTGTCATGGTTTACAGTAAAATGCAAGTTTGAAAGTCAGGGAAAAGTGAGGCACCCAAAATTGCTCTGAGTAATACATATATAGATGATGATGATGATGAGTGATTAACCTGTGGATGCATTGCTTTGACAGGCTTTTGGCGCACTGGTTGGGATATGTCTTGGTCTCGCTTTGATGCTGTTTGTTGTTGTGACACTGCTTTGGTCATAGAACAGAATAATAGTTGCGTTTAGTAGGTTTTTGCTTGAGAGGCATTGTGAAAATTGACCTGATATTGTATTATTAGTGGTGGTCCGATCTTTTTTTGTTTCTGGATGATACATTCAGATTTAGCATCAAGATCTTAATTCGTTTGCAATATTGAGTTTTGCATCTACGTATGGCATTTAGATGCACCCGATGCAGAAGAAAATTGTATGTAAACACAAATAATTAGAGAAAGATTCAGATGAGTGCTCTCTTAGGACAAGAGTAAGAGGTGGCAAAGCAAAAGACAAGCTGTTGCAAATCTCAGAGTTGCAGTAATAACAAGACATATAAATGGTTATTTGGGGAGGCCAGTTTGAGGATGGAGAAGGGCTTGAGTTTGGTCTTGAAGCACCACAGGACCTCTTCCAGGTCTGCTGCATATAAAATAACTCACTTCACCTTTTTGATCCTGATTTCCAATCTTGTCTTTAATTCCTTGTGGGAGCTCTCCTTCCAAGCCTGCCTCTTTTACAATCGATGTATCACCCAGTACATAACTATACAAAGTAGCGAAACACCATTTTTATTAGTCCGGGATTTAATCACTTAATCAATCACAATTCCTATCTCACCTCTTCATGTCTGTGTCAGGCTTCGGAGGGAAGCAGTAGAGCAGCCCCTGCATCAATTCAACTGCTACTTTCCTGTTTCTTGCAATCAGAACTGCATTTGGGCCAGCATCAAATGTATAAGCAATCTGTCCAGGACAATGAGATTAAGATCAGAAGACTTGTCCAACACCCTAGTCTCGAAATCTATTTGAAATTCAATGCTTGCTTGTGAGGTATATATGGAGTAAGCAAGCATACATACCTCTGGTGTACCGGCAGAACGGTTCCACTTTTCAACTAAGCTGATTATCCTGGCATCATTAGTTAGTGGATTGCGATCAGTACCACATCACTGATAGCTAAAAGCTGAAAATGACTGCCAAAAGAAACAAAAGAAGAGAAAGAGATACCTGTGGGAGGTGTCATTCATGTAGAATATGGGTGGAGATGTATCCATACAAACAGCATGAAACTGATTACTGTCTGAACACGTCAATTTTGTAAAAGATGTAAAATCTCGATTCTTTATAGCTTCTTCCATTTGCAAAATCCGTACTGGGACAACTTCCTAAGGAGAAATTAGACCATGAAGTTGAGGGGATTATTTTCATTTTTGAAGTTAAGCAAGCACAACCAAAAAACATTCATATTCTTTGTTTAGGAACCCAACAAAGGTTATTTTAGGTGATACAGACTGTTATCAATCATACATACCTTTGCTCTATGCTGTAAAAGCAAACTTGTCTCAACACTCTCACGCATTCCCGAGGTGCTGCTTGTTTCCTTCTCTCGTGAACTAACCTGCATGTAACACAAGCTAGTATGAGTTGAAAAAAGGTGAACAAAAAACCAAATGAACGAATAAGCTTTTGCAGGCTATGATGGAAATGATAAGAAAACATAGAATTATCACAGAGTTCAGATCATATTATTCAAAAAAATCAGCAGAAATATCTTATCCAGATAACACACCTTCATTCATGTCATTAGACAAGAGAGTGTAACAAAAAGTTATTAGAGACCGACATAAGAAGATGAAGAATAGGATAGATACTGCACATGAATCTAAAAATGCACTAGAGTAAAAGTACTTAAGATCCATACCACAGCAATAATGATAACAAGATCATCCCAATGCTTATCATCTACCAGTTGAACTGCAACACTGTCACTCCCATCTTCTTTGTTTCCCATGTTCCACTTGACAAATCCCCCAAATAAACTACGGCAAGCACTTCCTGAACCTTGCCTACATGAAGAAATGACATTATAATCATATATACTGGTACCACTTAGTTTATAGAGGAACGTCTAACTACACATAATTCAATTAAAAGCACAGAGCAAACGGATGCATATTTAAAAGTAACTGTAAAAAATGGATTATAGTAAATCGTATAGTTAACATGGAAGATACAAAAAAGATCATTAAGGGTGAAAATGCGAGTCAGGTAACGTAAGTCATACCTTGCTATAGCAGAAAGTTGGCTTGGATCTTCATTTACATTCATCAACTTGGCAAGAGCAAAAACTGTACCCAAAAGCAACTGTTATATAATACATTGAGCAGTTTCCAAAAGAAAGATCGACTTAGGGAATCTAGAAAACCATTCATCACTGGAGGAAAGAGACAGGATCAATGTCATTGAAGTTTAGCAATTATAAGCTGAATTATGCAGAAAAGATGAAAATCTAGAAGGAAGATGAGGGATAAAGAGAAGAAAGCCATGTAACCATTTGGTTGTTCATGAAACTATATTGTAGCTCTCTCTGGTCTCCCTTGTTTTCTCTTCTATTGATGTGTTACCACTTACATAATAAAAAAGGGAAAGATTGTGTATTATCCAGAGCTAAACAAGATCAACCAGATGGTGTAATAAAGTTCAGATATCCCACAAACAAAAAGCACCTACATTTTCATGAATGTACTGTCTAGTCCTACCTTTAAGCGATATTCAAGTATCCAGAAACATACCATGTGACAAAGAAAACGGAGAGAAAAAGAAAAATACCTAAGCAAGCAAAACCAGCAGCTGAAGATGCTAAGCCAGCAGCAGTAGGGAAATTGTTATGAGAAGCAATGTGCAGATGCAATTTCTGCCAATCCTTCTTCTCAATCTTGATACCCTTTTCTTTATCTTCAAGATCATCAGCACGACTTCGTATCTCCCTCAAGCAATTCTGGTACCTACTTCCAGAAAGTGAGATTTCCTATACTAGCATGAAACCAAAAAAACACCATCAACAAAAACCAACAACACTCAGATTCTTATAAATCCCAACAATACATTACCTAATCCAAGTCCGTTTCATAATTCAATTCATACGAATCTAAGCTTAAGAGACGATTTCAATATGAGAAATGAAGAGCAAAAGTACCTTGCCATTGAGCCACATTCGATCTCGATCAAAGGAAGGACTAACAGAGACGGTGGTGAGAGTACAGAGGTGATCAGGATCAAGCGTGACGCTAATGCTATCGTTAATGGGGAGAATCCGAACCTCATCTCTCTTTCCCCAATACTTAATCACGGCGATATTCGTCGGCGTCTGTGCCGTCACCATCATCACCCATTTCTCCTCCGCCATTAGCACAGCTCAAGCTTTTTCGAATCCAGAGATCTGTAGCTTTCTCAGAAGATTCAAAGGAGGAAATGAAAGTGACGGAGAGTTCGAAAAAGAGAAACAGCTCAAATCAGGTGGGAGATTAAAATAAGGTTGATTGGTACGAACGATACGGTTCCGTCCAAAGAGCACTTAATTTTAATTATTATTATTTTTTTTCGTCAGAGCACTTAATTTTAATATGCGAAAATTTCAATAACCCCCACATTTTGAAAATTCTTACAAAATTAGCTTGTACTCCTTTAATTACTAAAACAACCTCCAACTTTGAGTTGACTTCATTGAATTACACTCACTTTGAGTTGACTTTTAACAACATAGAGACTCATTTTTCGGTGTTACTGGAGTACTAGGTTGAGGTTGATTTCAACGTAGTCAACTCGAGTTCAAGTTTATTTTGTGGACCTTTTAACATCGAGTCTAATTATGAGGAAGTGAGGAACAAAGTGAGACAGGGATGAAAGTGATTTAATTAATGTTACAATTGAGAAACAGCCAAGTCGAAGTCTCGTTTCTTTTATGAGAGCCAGACAATTTTGGAATCATAGATAGAGGATAAATTAGGAGGTAGCCAAACATAATCAATGGCATCCATTTGCAGCGGTTTTTTGGTGCAAGTCAGGCAAAGGAGGGCTTGTTGATCCCATTAATACCCGGGCCAACACCCCTTGTCGCCTTCACATATGAAAGGTATTCGCTATAATGCATGCTGAATAATGTACTCTGGTAACGCGTTAGATTGATTCGCCTACGCACTGCTTCTGTTATTACACCATTGTATCCTGCTTTACGCACCAGCGAATCGATTGCCTCTATCTTTGTCCAGCCTGAGAATTAAATAAGTAATCGGTGTATCAACACCGCAAATAGCTTCATGTACTTAAATTAATGTATCAAAATGGTACCTTCATGAGCTGGCACCTCAGGCAAATATGTGGCACTTCGCTTTGTATTAGTCTCAGGTTCAGTAAACTCAATGATTATACCATGCTTACCGACCTTTAGAATGATATCACGAAAAAAAAAATCACCAACGGGGAAGATGTAGAAGACAAACCACAAACAAGAAGAATCCGATAAAAACTAAATCTACTTGGTGCCTCTAAATTAAAATGTCATGAGTTTAGCAAAGCAGAGCAGTTAACTGAGTGGGAAAATAATATGAGGGAAAGGACAACATAAGGTTTATTGGACAACACTTCTTGATGGCACCTATATTCTTAATTCGCAAGATTTACATGTTGTAAAAAAAAAGAGTGAAGAGAGAATACCTCCCAATCAAGGTAATCTTCTGCATCTTCATAATCAGTCAAGACAGACACAGTACATTGCAGAGATGGCAATTCTTTGGCCTGTATAGGTGGGAACCTACGATCCCTTAAGGCACTGCAATTTCAAATAAGAAAACTAGTGTCGTTTATAAAACGGACAAAAAAGAGAAAGAGGGATACCACAAGCATTTACGACCAACCACATGAAATAAAAGGCAGATCAGCTATGGGAAATGCTAATGAATAGAGGCTCACTCTGCACAAAATACACCTGCACATAAGTGCTTCATTTGTGGTTTCAAGCCTATGCTTGCCAAAACTGAATACTCAGTTCCTTTACAGCAAGTTGGAGCCTAATTAGCTCTCACTGTATTACTATATCTACTCATGCTCACCATATACACAATGTTTCGAAAAATGATATAACAAAACAGTTTAATCAGCTGCAGCAGATTTGTGTTGCAACAAAAAGGATAAATTACACACCAAACTCAGTACAAAAAACAGCTGAAAAACCTGATACTTGATATGAAATCTTCTAGCTCAATACAGGGAATGCCATTTATGTCTGTTTGATTAACTAGACAAAGAACTGCCTATTTACATATGTAAAAGTACATGTGTACCTATCCATTACTTTGTTGTTTATCATTGTATGGTTATCCATCTATAGTCTATCTTAAACCGCTCTTAGTACCAAGCAACAGAAGTACATTACAACAAGAGAAAATGAGCAAGAAGAGAAGCAAAGCAGACAGAAAAAGACAAATTCAACAAAGTTGTTAATAGATAATAGCAAAGACTTAAGAACACAGAAATACGACAAGCAAAGTTGAGGCAGAACAATTTCAACCATGAAAAAAGCAAAGCTCTTTTAAAGGCAAAACAGACGAAAGCACATCATGAATATGGCCAAGGAAAACATATGACATAAGCAGAAAATGAAACTATGTGAGGACGAGTAAGTACCTAGTCAAGGCATAATCCTTGAAGCCACTGATCAAGCGGCGTGCTTCCAGTGTACCAATACATCCACGCAATCGAGGCTCTCCACCATTCACTATTTTCTTCCAGGTAACAAACAATGGACTACAAAAAAAAAAAGACTGGACCATTAGTAAATAATGGACCATGCGTTTCAGATTATATATCACACATTCATATATTCAACACATAGACCCAGAAAACAAAAAAAAATTAGTTTCTAGCATCACTAAGATAAAACATGCAAGGTTTGCAAGGATTTGCACATCACAGTCTCTGAATAAAGGCAGATTGTGAAACAATCGTGGAAACAATATCCTCACAACAGTTTCACAGACTCTAAGTGACTACTCATAACAATTTCAAGAACAACTTGGGACCATAAAAATTGATTTAGTATTTAAGAACAGATCGTGCGTTCATTAGTACTCTATCCAATTTCCAAACAAAGAGAATTAAAAAAAAAAGACGAATACTTTGAGAGAGATCAGACCTTGCATGTCATAACATACCCAAGAAAAGAACTTACTGATTGGCCTCTTGAAAGGCAGGTGGTGGAGTCTCTTCATTGTTGTAGTGAGAGACCAAAGTGTCGAAACAGTAGACAGCCATTTCTCTGTTCGCCGATACCATCGTTGCTTTGAAGAGGCAGAACCTCAGAAAAACCTCCAAATGAGCAAGTAATGTGAACCTGAAATAACCAAAATCTTATTATGCTTATAGATTTAACTACTGAATACAAGTTCGCATGTAGGATATATAACAAATAACTGAATTTTCCCGCAATTTCATGTAACCCAAAAGATACCAATTTTAAACACTAGCCAGAGCCAAATATCGAAAGCAACTCAAAAATCTAAAACCAAATTGCACAAAAAAAAATTGAATTGTTATGGTCGACGATGAAGATCGGTAGATGAAATTAAAATGTTTTCTATAAGGGAAATCAATTAAAAGATATGGAATCTAAAAGGGTATGGATCGATCTGTAAGAAGAATCGAAACAAAAAGAGATAGGGGGAATCAATTCTGAGTATGAAGAAGCGAGCGGAGAAAACCTGAGTAAAGCGCAGGAGAGAGAGGAAGATGTGTGAATTGTTGGAGTAAACCGGAAATAAAGAAGCAAACCGGAAATAAAGATTTGTCTTGTTGGTTAGTTTTTTGGTTCCGAATCTATTGTTTAAGACCGAGTCTATTTCTTAAGACCGAGTCTTGTGGAGTTTGAGTTCTGTTTCAGTTAGCTTGCAGTAGATGTAGGAGATATAGTTGATGTAAGACTATATAAGTCATCGATTATCATGAGAATAAAGCAAGTTTTCCAGAGTCAATTGTCCAAAGCACTGATTACTTTTACAAATTGGTATCAGAGCTCGCAAATTCTGACCTAGAAAACGAGAGAGAAGCCGCAGCTTCAAACCAAATTGAGAGATGGGAGACGATAAGATGAAATTGCCTCAATTTGATGGCCATTGGGATCACTGGAGTGAAGTTATGGAGAACTTCTTCCGAGCCCGAGGATTGTGGAGCCTGATTGAGGTCGGTTTCGATGAGCCACCAAACACGACAGTCCTCACGACAGAGCAGAGAGCGCAGCTCGACAACGCCAAAACCAACGACCACAAAGTCAAACACTATCTCTATCAGTCAATCGATAGGGTAACGTTTGAACAGATCCTGGACAGAAGAACTTCCAAAGTGATTTGGGATTCGATGAAGAGGAAATTTGGGGGAAGTGATCGAGTGAAGAAGTCGCTGTTGCAGAAGTTAAGAAGAGATTTCGAAGTGCTCGAAATGAAGGAATCTGAGAAGATAGAAGAGTATTTCACCCGAGTGTTGGCCATCACAAATCAGATGAGAAGCAATGGAGAAGTGATGGGCGATTCAAAGGTGGTGGAGAAGATTCTCAGAACGTTGAGTGAAAAGTTCACGTATGTGGTGGTGTCGATTGAAGAATCAAAGGACATTGAGAGCATGTCACTTGATGAGTTGCAGAGTTCGTTAGCGGTTCATGAACAGAAATTCAAAAAACATGAAAGAGGTGATGAACAAGTGCTGAACGTGACACAAGGAAGAGGGAGAGGTGTCCACGGAAGAGGAAGAGGACGAGGTCGTGGCAGGTCCTCCTTCAACAAAAGCACAGTGGAGTGCTACAAGTGTCATCGTCTTGGACATTTCCAAAATGAATGTCCAAAGTGGGATGAAGCAAACTATGCAGATCTTGGAGAGAATGAAGAAATGTTGTTAATGGCATATATTGAAGAAGATGTGCGTGAGACAGAAGAAGAGGTTGAGGAGATGCTGATGTCTTGGAGTGATACTGAAGAAGATGTTGAGCAGTTAATGATGTCCTGCACCGGAGAACAAGAAAGCTTAAGACGAAGAGCTTGGTTTTTAGATTCTGGCTGCTCAAACCACATGAGTGGAGACAAAAGCTTGTTTTCGGGTCTCGACGAAAATTTCAAACATTCAGTCAAGCTTGGAAACAACAGAAGAATGGAGGTTGTTGGTAAAGGAAATGTGAAGCTGGTGCTGAATGGCATAACGTACAACATCAGTGAAGTTTACTACGTGCCTGAACTCAAAAACAATCTCTTGAGCATTGGTCAACTTCAAGAGAAGAGGCTGACAATACTCATACAAAAGGGAATGTGCAAGATCTACCATGATGAGAAAGGGCTGATAGCAGAAAGCAAGATGAGGGCAAACCGGATGTTTATGCTGTTTGATCAATCCAGAGACGAAGAGAGATCAAGCGAGCAAAGATGCCTCCAAACAACCTCAGAAGATGAAGCAAGGTTATGGCATGAGCGGTATGGGCACTTGAGTCACCGAGGAATGCAAACTCTACAAAGAAAAGGCATGGTACGTGGTCTTCCCATTTTACATTCACAGAATTTCACATGCTCAGACTGTCTAGTGGGTAAGCAACCTAGAAAAGCCATTCCAAAGAAAAGTACTTGGAGAGCGAAGGAAGTACTTGAGCTGGTGCATTCTGATATATGTGGTCCTATAAATCCAATATCTGCTAGTGGAAAGAAGTATGTGTTGTGTTTCATTGATGATTATAGCAGGAAAGCATGGGTGTATCTCCTAAAGGAGAAATCAGAAGCATTCAGTCACTTCAAACTGTTCAAGAGCAGAGTGGAGATTGAAACAGGAAAGAAGATAAAATGCTTGAGAACTGATCGGGGAGGAGAATACACCTCAAATGAATTCTCAGACTTCTGTAAAGAGCAGGGAATTCGAAGGCAATTAACCACCGCATACACTCCACAGCAGAATGGAATTGCAGAGAGGAAGAATCGCACAATCATGAACATGGTGAGATCTATGTTTTCAGCAAGAAAGATGCCAAAAACGTTCTGGCCAGATGCAGTGATGTGGACGATCTATGTCCTCAACAGATGTCCCACAATTTCTGTCAGGAATATGACACCACAAGAGGCGTGGAGTGGGGTGAAGCCAAATGTTGAACACTTCCGTGTGTGGGGAAGTCTTGCTCATGTTCATATTCAAGATGAAAAAAGAGGAAAGCTTGACGATAAGAGTACAGTTGGGGTATTTGTTGGTTTCTCTGAAGAATCCAAAGGATATAGGATGTACAATCCAAGTACAAAGAAGATCATGATAAGCAAAGATGTGGTTTTTGAGGAAACAAAAGGCTGGAATTGGGAAGAAGAGCAAGTCAGTACTGAACTGACTTGGAATGATGATGATGCGATTTGGGAGGAAAGTGAAACTGAAGGAAGTAGTGGAGGAGAGTCTGATGGAGAAGGAAATGCTCAGACAGAACAAAATGAAGAAACAGAAGAAGCAGTTCAGCCTCAACACCCTACTGTAGCTAGAGAGGTACGGACGACTAGACCTCCACAATATCTCAATGATTATGTCATAGGAGAAGAAGAAGAAGAAGATGAGGTGAATATGGTTGAGATAAACATTGAGGATCCATCTACTTTTGAAGAAGCAGAGAAAAGTTTAAAGTGGAGAGAAGCTATGGATGAAGAGATAAAATCGATCATCAAGAATGAAACTTGGGAGCTGATGGTTTTGCCAAGAAACGCTAAGTGTATAGGAGTGAAATGGATTTACAAAACCAAGCTGAATGAACATGGAGAGGTGAACAAATACAAAGCGCGGTTGGTAGCTAAAGGGTACTCTCAAGAGCATGGTATCGACTACACAGAGGTATATGCTCCTGTTGCTAGAATGGATACAATCAGAACCATAATAGCTACAGCTGCACAAAAGGGATGGGATATCTATCAATTAGATGTGAAGTCAGCTTTCCTATATGGTGTTTTGCTGGAGGATGTCTACATTCAACAGCCAAAAGGATACGTTGCTGAAGGAGAAGAAGAAAAAGTTTACAAACTCCACAAAGCACTATATGGATTAAAGCAAGCGCCAAGGGCATGGTTCAGCAGGATTGAAGAATACTTTGTCAAAGAAGGATTCAATAAGTCGCAGAATGAAGAGACTCTATTCCTCAAGACAAACAAACAAGGTGACATTCTTATTGTGAGTATTTATGTGGATGATCTGATCTTCACAGGAAATGCAATCTCAATGATAAGGGACTTTAAGGAATCAATGCAGAAGGAGTTTGAGATGACTGATCTGGGCAAGATGAGATATTTCTTGGGTATTGAGGTGATGCAGACGCCACAAGGAATTCATGTATCACAGACAAAGTATGCCTTAGAAGTCCTGAAGAGATTTGAAATGGAGAACTGTAATGAAGTGTTCAATCCAATAGTGCCTGGCAGCAGACTTGATATGGATGAGGGAGGAGAAAGAGTAGATGAGACTTACTACAAGCGAATTATTGGAAGTCTTATGTACATCACAACGACCAGACCGGATCTGCAGTTTACTGTAAGTTTCCTAAGCAGATTTATGTCGAAGCCAACAGTTTTACATTTGCAAGCTGCTAAGAGAGTCTTACGGTACTTAAAGGGTACTAAGGATTTTGGTATTTGGTATGAGAGAAGAGGAATTGGTGAACTATTGGTATATACCGATAGTGATTTTGCTGGAGATACTGAAGGTAGGAAGAGTACATCAGGCTATGTTTTGATCATGGATGGAGGAGCAGTAGCTTGGTTGTCGAAGAAGCAGCCTATTGTCACACTCTCTACCACAGAAGCAGAGTATGTAGCAGCATCAGTTTGTGCTTGTCAAGTGGTCTGGTTCACGAGAGTTTTAGAAGAATTGGGACATGAAGCTAGAGGAAGTATATCAATTCTATGCGATAACACCTCTACCATCAAGCTTTCGAAGAATCCTGTCTTTCATGGAAGGTGTAAGCACATTGGAGTTCGTTTTCATTTTCTACGAGAGCTGGTAAAGGATGGAGTAATTCGATTGGATCATTGTGAAACTCAGAAGCAGGTGGCTGACATTTTCACAAAGCCACTGACGCGAGAAGTGTTCGAAGGTCTGAGAAGCAAGCTTGGGATTTGTTCTGCAGCAGATAAACTAAGCTCTGTGAACCGGGCTTAGTTTAGGGAGGATTTGTTGGAGTAAACCGGAAATAAAGAAGCAAACCGGAAATAAAGATTTGTCTTGTTGGTTAGTTTTTTGGTTCCGAATCTATTGTTTAAGACCGAGTC
This sequence comes from Arabidopsis lyrata subsp. lyrata, assembly GCF_000004255.2. Lineage (NCBI taxonomy): Eukaryota > Viridiplantae > Streptophyta > Magnoliopsida > Brassicales > Brassicaceae > Arabidopsis > Arabidopsis lyrata. Next base: position 18,788,830 of record NW_003302552.1, read on the forward strand.
TATTTCTTAAGACCGAGTCTTGTGGAGTTTGAGTTCTGTTTCAGTTAGCTTGCAGTAGATGTAGGAGATATAGTTGATGTAAGACTATATAAGTCATCGATTATCATGAGAATAAAGCAAGTTTTCCAGAGTCAATTGTCCAAAGCACTGATTACTTTTACATGAATTTTGTTGAAGAGTGTACGTTTTTGTTTAATTAGAAAGCTTTGTTGTTTGATGATTTGAGTAGTGACAATTTTTTTTGGTTGGTGTCTCTTTTTCTCAAAGACTTTTTAACTATTTGAGCTTAGTTACGGCCGCAGCTAGTTTTTGTTTTTCTCGATATTTACGTCGCCCCCTAGCTAATAGCTATGATCAAATTCTTTAAGAAATATAAGCTAATTTCATACAACAAGATTTTTTTAGTTAAATAATATAATACTTATTGGTGGAGTATAAAATATCGTTTAATCTATGTCTTATATCCAAATAAAAATTAAATTAAAACTATATAGAATTTTTTTTTTATAGATATGAACAACCTTCATCAGTAAATATATGTGGTTATATAAGTTTAAAATATAATTTTTTTAAAAATAACTAGGTTAGTAATTGTCTAAATTTCTTTCACGGTTTACTTTGCATAAAAATAAAATATAATATACAATCAAATAAAAATAATAATAAATAATTTTTATATATGGTAAAATGCAAATCAAAGAAAATTTGAAATAAAAGAATTTTTATTTTATTTCAACATAAATAGATACATTTTTTTAATTTTTGTTACTAAATCAAGTTTATTCTCTAAAATATTGGTATTTTGCAGTGTTCTAAAAAGCGGTCTAGGCGGTCGCCTAGGCCCCGACTAGGCGCTAGGCTCTCATGCGACGTCTAGATAACCGCTTTGACCGCCTAAAATTACATAGATCTTGTTTAATGTATTTTTTCAATTTTAATTAGAGTTTTATTTATATATATAGTTATAAATATTTATATATTGTTTAATATAAATATAAATAAATGTTTTGTCTAAATTTCTTTCACGGTTTACTTTGCATAAAAATAAAATATAATATACAATCAAATAAAAATAATAATAAATAATTTTTATATATGGTAAAATGCAAATCAAAGAAAATTTGAAATAAAAGAATTTTTATTTTATTTCAACATAAATAGATACATTTTTTTAATTTTTGTTACTAAATCAAGTTTATTCTCTAAAATATTGGTATTTTGTAACCTCTCTAGAATTTTAACAAAGAAAAGTGAAAAAAAAAAAAAAAACATTTGGACTTCCCAGTGCACAAAATTCGAGAGGGATACTAAAATTTTCTAGTTTACCGCCAAAAACATTTCTTTCCAAAATCGACATTTGCTCTCGTCCTTGAGACGATATCTCTCGGGATCTTCACGCATAATTCAGATAAGCCTTAGGAAACTTCACCTTTTAGGGTTTCTGAGCAACGTCAATTTCTCTACTCGGCGCCGGCGGCGGGAACAAAATGTCTCCGTCTTCAACCACCACTTGCACTTCCCTTCTTGAAGAGTTGCAGGTTCTTAGATTCCTCGCTTGTTTCTCTCCATAGCTTCTTCATTTTCTCCAGATTGTTTCGAAATTTTGACTGCGGGCGATTGCGATTATCTATCTCTTTTGATTTGAGTTTCTGGTGATTCATTGATTCGTTGGGTAACGCAATTGAATATAGAATATTGATTTTATAGGGTTTATGCTTCTCTGGTCACTGTCAGTTAGATTCAATTCCAGGCCATTTTGTCAAATTCTCGCTTCAAATGGTTCTTAGTTGATATGAATTGCCGAATTATGCCTCCGCTGTTACATTTGCTTACAGTTTTTAGGTTTTCCTGTGAAAGAGATGTACTCTAATTTTTCTTGGGTTGGTTTTAGTATGATGCATTTCTTACTTAGCTTCGTTTGGGTCACTACTTGAGCAATTGAGCATATGTATTTCCAGTGTTTCTTACTTATACTCTACTTATATTTCCACTGTTTTATTCGTTTATAGATAATATGGGATGAGATTGGTGAAAGTTACAATGAAAGAGATAAGATGCTGCTAGAACTTGAGCAGGAATGTCTGGATATATACAATAAGAAGGTTGAGAAAACTCGTAAGTACAGAGCTGAGTTACAGCGATCCTTAGCTCAAGCTGAAGCTGAGATTGCCAGCCTCATGTCTGCGCTTGGTGAAAAAGTTTCGTTTCCCAAGGTATGGTACCCTTAGCAACACTACATGTTTGTTTCATAGAGAGTATATATAATGTCTTATATATGTTATTGTTTTTGTTTGAAAAGAAAGAAGGCTCTTTGAAGGAGCAAATATCTGCTGTAAAGCCTGTACTGGAAGATCTACTGATGAAAAAGGATCGAAGAAGGAAAGAGCTCTCTGAGACACAGACTCAAATAGAGGAGATCTCTTCTAACATAGCGGGGAATGATTATACTGTTTGTTCTGGTCCTGAAATTGATGAAAGTGACTTGACACAAAGAAAGTTGGATGAACTTAGAGAACGTCTGCAGGATCTTCGCAATGAAAAGGTGTCCTTACACACACACACACACACACACTCACACACACGTCTAAGTAATTATTTTAAAATGTTGGTGGTTATTTGCTTATCATCTTTATTTCAATTTCAGGCTGTTCGACTGCAGAAAGTAAACTCTTATATCAGTGCTGTCCATGAGCTGTCAGAGATTATGTCATTTGATTTCTCCAAGGCCTTGAATAATGTCCATAGCAGCTTGGCTGACTTTTCAAAGACTCATTCGAAAAGCATTAGTAATGATACTCTTGCTAGATTAACAGAACTTGTAAAGTCTCTCAAGGAGGAGAAACATGAGAGGCTGCTTAAGGTGATAAAAAATAATACTTCTGAACTTTTTTGACATATATTTATGCATATATATTCTACCAATTTTGTTATCCTGATACAGTACTGCACTTAGGAGCTAGTTTGCTGAGTTACACTTTGGATTCAGATATTACATATGAGCTAAAATTATTCACTTTCTTACCAATTTATTTGACGAGCCATTTGAATGCTGCTGATTTGTCATAGTCTAATGATCACTATGTAGCATATGTTTGACATAATTTAGACTTTGGTATCACTTAGGGACCTTTTTTCTTCTTTTCTATGTACCTACTTGCACGTTGGAACATCATTCAAGATCTTTGGTGGTTTAGTATATATGTTATATGGTTTCTCATGTCTTATCACTGCACTTGAGCACAATAGCATTCAATTAGGAAATGCAGGTTTATTGGTAGCCTCTAATTTAACCTGGCACCATTTTTTACGGAAATGAATTCAGCAACTCCATGAAAGAAAACCTTAGCTAGACGGATTGATACCTTGAAATTCTTATATTTCAGCTACAAGGTTTGGGAAGAAGCATGCAAGAGCTGTGGAACCTAATGGAAACACCTATGCATGAGAGGAGAAGATTTGACCATTGCAGTAGCTTACTTTCTGGTCCACCTGATGAAGCCATGAAAAAAGGATGCCTCGGTCTGGACATTATCCGAGAGGTATTTGATCATGTTTATTTTATTTTATTTTGGTTACCTAGCATTATCATCTACCCTGATGTGTCTCAGTCAGCATCTATTTTTTTCTTAAGTATAATCGTTTGGTCGTAGGCCGAAGATGAAGTGAAAAGACTCAATGCCCTGAAGTCCAGCAAAATGAAGGAATTGGTGTTTAAGAGGCAGTGTGAACTAGAAGAGATCTGTAGAGGGAATCATATGGACATTAATAGTGATGCTGCAAGAAAGAGTCTTGTCGACCTCATTGAATCTGGTACGATACACATTCTTCTTGAGTAGGTCGATTATTTAATTTAGTACTTCAGTTTGGCAGTGTACTTTTGTGCTTTTCCTTGGCCTCCAAAGGTATGCTGCTTGTACGCCTTAGTAAGAGCATTATGGAAAATCTATGTAAAATAAATGGAAGTCTGTAGCTCAAGCAAAAAGGATTCATATTTTTGCTCTTACCTCTCCTTCAAGATATTGACTTTTTCATACCAAATAAGATATCTTATCCAATGTTGCTAGTTGTTACTTCCCTCTTTGACTATCTGTAGCATTTCATCTCCATTTCATATTTGTCATGTGTCAAGTTTGTCCCAATGTTTTTTCTTCTGGATTTGTAACTAAGATGCTTCATGACACACCTGCAGAACTTAGTTTAATAGTACAATGTGCATGGTTTCACATATTGTTAAGTTACTGATGCGATTAAAATATGGCTCAAAAGAGACCTATCATCGGGTGTGTAGTCAGTGACACGTTTTCATGTGCAGGTGATGGTGATCTGTCTGATATTCTTGCAAGAATAGATGGTCAGATCGAGAAGGCAAGAGAAGAAGCTTTAAGCAGAAAGGAAATTTTGGACAAAGTTGATAAGTGGAGACACGCAAAGGAGGAAGAAACATGGCTTGATGACTATGAAAAGGTGAATACCAATTTACCTGATAAAATTTAGAGTTGTAATTCCTGAAGATATGTCAAGAGAAGACTAATTGTGACCAATTTATCTGATAAAAAATAGAGTTGTCAAGTCTAAGGTTAACCACAGTCTATAAGTATTAGAGAACACTTTTTCTTTTAAGCGTGTCTACTTTTCTTATGGCTTTAATGTTAGAGAGTATCAATTTTTTATGTGTGAACTTCCTACAGACTAGCTTTTTGTATGTATTCTTGATTGTCTCTTCAATTATGTTTCTTATCAGGATGAAAATCGCTTCAGTGCTGTGAGAGGAGCACACAAAAATCTAAAACGGGCAGAAAAAGCTAGGAGCCTTATCAGCAAAATTCCTGGTGAGTCTTTAGTTGCATTACTTGGTTAATGCAAGTAAGTCGGATTTCACAATGATGCTGTCTGGAAACTATACTCGGTGACTGATATTCCTTTAGATTAGTTTGAATAATCCACTTTTTTTATAAGACAAGATTTCTATTTCTCTTGATATGCAAACCTAGTTTTTAAGCAGGGCAACAAGAAGTTTTGGGCTCTCTTTTTTGCCTAAACAGTTGTTCAAACATACTCTCTAACTCAATCATTGATTACTGCTAAAACTTGACTACGCATGTTGTTGAGAATTATTGATGTTTTTGTTTGCACTTGTTCGTGTAATTAGAATGTGAATGTAGTAGCTAGCTGTGCCTTATCCAAATCAAGTGAAATGTTTTGAGACTTTTTGTGATGCTTAATCATCCTGATAACTTAGTTGATGTTTATGCAATATATGTTGGAAAACTGATCAGCCTTATGATGATTTACTCTCTTGTGTTTCTTTTCTAAGCGATGGTCGATGTCCTGACCACGAAAGTGAAGGCCTGGGAGAAAGAAAGAGGAGTCCCCTTCTTATGTGATAAGGTAACTAACTATGGATTTACTTAATCCTCCTTTATGGTCTGCTTATATGATTTATATCTTTTGATTCCAGCAACCGTTATTACAAACTCTAGAAGAAGACATTGTTATCCGTGCTCAAAGAGAAGAGGAAAAGCGTCAATTCCGAGTATGTCTTCAAAATACAGAGAAAAACATGGATTTATAGACGGATCAGTGTGTCACTGAGCTAACAAAACAAAACTATTTCTCCTCTTTTGCATAAACAGGAGCAGAAACGACTACAAGGACAGCTTGCTACAGAGAAAGAAGCAAAGTATGGTTCAAAGTCTGCAAAGAAGAAGCAATTGGGACAGAGTCTGAACACAGACAATGTGACTAAAACTCCCATTGGTCGACGCATTGGGAATACACCTGGACGTTCTGCTACTTCTGGCGGCAAAGATTATAGAGGCAATGCCGTGATACCATTGAACTATGTTGCTCTTCAGAAAGACGATTAATGATAGATAAATCAATAAGGAGGGTTTTAGGGTTTAAAATCTTTAGATAAGCTACATTTACATGTTAATGAGCTGAGACTTCTAATGTGTTTCTTTTGGGATTTTGCTTCCATTGCTAATGAAGTTCTACAGATAGTAGCGATAAATATAAAGTGGCTCATTTCACTCACAAATTATCGATCTCCAGTTACTAGATTGAACACCAAGTGAATAATTAATTTGCTATTGCAGCTTCAAAACTGAAAACAGAAAGATCTGACAAATGGTTTTTGTTAAAATACAATCATACCGGCCATAGCCTTAACTGTAGTATTTGTAAACCGTAAAAAGTTGACAACGTTTTTGATAACCAACAATGGGATTTGGCTTCTGTCACAATGCCTAAGTTTAAAACTAATAAGCTTTGGGCTCTCATTACATTCCTCCTTCAGCAGAAAAAGTTCTTTAAGGAGTGGTTTTTGGGTGAGAAACTACATGGGTAAAACATTTCACATCTCCCCACACTCTGTAATTACAACCGCAAGCTTAGGCCGGTTATTGGGTCCAATAGCCACGTTCTCAATCTTCCGCATCACCAATAAACCATCCCCAAGCACTCTCTGTACATCAAAAGAAGAATTTGCAAATGAGTCATAACAACACTATTACCGATTATATGCATAAGAGTTCATGACTCAATGGCTCTTCCTTAACTATTTATAGCTATTAATAGTAGACAAATCTCAGTTATAACCACAAAAGGAGAACTAAGAATTTGATGGAAGAAAATTAAATAGCTTAAGAAGTGTATGTGAAAAGAGAACGTACCCCAAAGACAACATGCTTGTTGTCAAGCCAGTCGCATTTTGCACAAGTGATGAAGAACTGCAATGCAAAAAGCAAAAGTAATTATAGCCTATATGACAACATTTTATGCCCAACCAGCAACTAAAAATCTTAGGTGTTTAAACCGTTCAAGATTTCTATATTTGTTTAGCATCATAGTCAAAATAGAAGGCATCAAATGATCAATGCTTGCATTATCCACATTCTTGTTTCAATTTGTCTCAGAACACAATTAAATAAGGCTATTCTAATGAGACTGAAATTACCTGGCACCCATTTGTGTTTGGCCCACTGTTTGCCTACAACAAAAGAATGAGAACCATAATATTAGTGATCAAACTCATGAGTAATACAGAGTTTAACTAATGAAGACCGAGGTTCAATATATATTCACTGCATTGAAAAAAGGTACACAACTTTATAACTCAGATTCATAAAGCAAATTGCATACCATAGAGAGCAATCCTGGCCCAGTATGTTTGGCAGTAAAATTTTCATCCTCAAACTTGTGGCCGTAGATTGACACGCATCCACTACCATCATTCTGCAGAGTTTTTAACAAATTAGATATCCAGTAAGAAGAGATACCATAACGATTAACGAACCAAGAACACACAGACAATAGAACTAAAAGCCAGTGCCAGTTGAGAACCAACATAAGTAATCAAGAAGTGAGGATTCATAAGAAGTAAAGGGTACTGACCTTTAGAAAATCACCACTTTGAACCATAAAATCCTTGATGACCCTGTGAAACTGACACTCTTTGTAACCAAGAGGCTTTCCAGCTTTTCTGCAATTGCACAAGAGCCAACCAAAACGTTAAAGAAAATTAGATTAAGAACCAAAGATTTCTCAATTAGTCCTAACCATTGTGCATCTATACGCTTAAGCTAGCAAAGTTCAAGAATTAGGCATTAATAATACAAACTGTAGATTGAAGCATGAAAGAAGCAGCAAACTCAAGCCTATATGAATCCAAAAAAGCTCTTAAATCTCTTGAGGAGACACTAAATTTTTAAATCTTAAATCGTAAAATCAACCTCAAAGTCCAGAAAAAATAAGTGTACCTGTGTTCACCAGTACAGAACTGCCTGAAGTTTTCAGCGGTTTTGGGAGCAATGTCAGCGAAGAGCTCCATCTTGATACGACCGGCGGGGATGCCACCAATAGAGACGTCGAAGAAGACGACAGGGTTTTTAGGGTTCGGTGGTCGGACGTGCCATTCAACGTTACCACCTCCGCTTGAAGGAGCTGCTGTTGTAGCTGCTGCAGCAACGATTCCTCCTCCGGAATTCATCGGAACTTCAAATCGTCGTTTGATCTCTCTCAACTTCGGCAAAAACCTTTTTGTCCTTTCTTTTGCTCTCGTTGTTATGAATCTCGTGTATTCTCTTATTAATGAATGAGGTTACAACTTATATATATACACAATAAGGGAGACAAATCCCAATTGGATTAGGAAACCCTAAAGCCCAAAGCCCAATAAGACTAACATAAACCGTCATTGGGCGAATCTTCTAGAAGATAGACATGGGCCTTCTAGAACATGGACATGGGCCTTCTAGAACATGGACATGGGCCACGGTTATGGAGTCCATCCGTAATGTGGTTTACAACACTCCCCCTTGGATGACATAACCGTGTAGATGCCAAAGGATCTTTGTAATGCGTTTGGGGATGCTGCCTCATTAAAACCTTACCAGGAAAACCCATTGGGACAAAACCACGGTGAAGGAAAAAGAGTACTGCACGCATTACTCCCCCTGGTTTGGTCATCCCTGCAAGTCCTTAAGTCTCCGCATTCCAATTTGATGCGTGAGCTTTCCTTAATTGTT